>NC_056728.1:581015181-581085181 GCF_019279795.1 Protopterus annectens
TTGATTTTCTTTTTTTATGTTACTCTTTGAGAGCAACACTGACAAGCTGAATTGTGCTGGTGATGGCAAAGTGTTAGTGCATGTTTAATCGTATCTTGAAGTGTTGAACTTAGAATGGGAATTAGCAGTACTCTGTGTTTCTCTGTGCTAACCTTTGCACAAAGATCAACTCAAGACATGTTTCACAATAGGAGCAGGTGGATAATGATGTGTTAAGGAAAGGTGTAGCCAACATTTGCAGCCACAGGAATCAAACAAAACATTCATGATACATTTTTTCATCCATCTGGATTCAAACCTTTAGAGCATTGCAAGTAAAACATTTATACCTGATTATTATATAAGTACACCATGTAAGAAGTGATGCTGCTAATAGTTCACATTTGACAGCACATTTCAGCAAACATGACTGTATGAATTCATCTTCATTACCCTGTTCACCGGTGAAATCTATACATTCAACTCTTCAGCTTGTTGAAAAGTAAATTTAACTGAATATACATAGCTAAGCACAGCAGTGCAAAGCATAACATAGTAATGAGGCCAAAGGCAATAAAGTTGCAAGCTATTGACATAAGCTGAACACTCCATTTAGCGTTATTTGCATTTGCTGCCCTGTGCCCGACATTGCACTAGTGCAGAGATGAAAGGATAATGATGCACATGGGATACCATACATTGACAGGGTGAGATGAGGCAGGGAGAGAGTAGCTTATAACAGAAGAAAGATAATGTTGCCTCATAACAATATGTAGCCAATAGACACAAATAAAATAGTGTATCAAAACAGTTAGTAACAATTAGCTACTGGCTGGATTAGAGCACTTGAAAGAAGTGAAAAATCTAGCTATACGTGTGAGCATTATCTCATCATGCAACAAAGGAATTACTGTTTCACAACATTTAAATAATACAGTTGAAGCACAGTGACAACTTACTGATACAGAAGGGGTAAACAGAGTGAGAGAAATAGATGTAGAGAGGAATGGCAACAATATGTTCTGTGAGACATGTAGGAACATGTATATTTTACTCTTACTTATTAAATAATCATTAACCTGTCATTCTCTGTACAATACAGTGCTTGCCATATGGAGAAATAAGGGTAGAACAGTGCAACAAACATAAAGACATAAGCAGGATAAGGTTGGCATAATAAGTCTTCCTGTTGGGGTTGTAATGTTTTTGCAAATTATGTCTTGCTGCACTATTCAAATAGTATGTTAATGAAGTGTATATGGAGAAATGCAGACATTTCTATTTAAATATACAAAAGGAATATATCATGTCTTGAATTTATAGATTGACCTACAGCTGTAATTGAACCTATGCCATTATGCAAAAAAAACATAAGTCTGTGAGCACGACAGGATTCTCAACAAGTCACATAGGAACTCCTATTTTATTACATCCATCTGCCTAAGAAATGTTGCATTAGCTGTATCACAGTACTGCATTTTGTCTGCCTTTACTGTGTATTCCCATAGAACAGTGGATTTAAGCACATTTGCATGAAAATAACCAGACCACTGGGATTAAACTGAAATCAACTTTTGCAATAAGAAGTTCAACAGTATTCACCATCATTCAGCATTATTGCACTATGCCAACTCATGTGCAAATGCCAAGGACACAAAGTGAAAGACTTTCCAAGGGGCCATTTCTGACCATGTCTGCTGTTTGTGAATCTATTTTTTTTACCAGAATAAACATGTGAAAATGAATTGGATAGGACAGTGGTAAGAATGGGATTGGCAAACAGAGGGTAGGACACATGAAAAAGAATACAGGAATTTGCAAGGTTTTTGTGAGAGACCAACATAGCTGTTTATTTCTTCTCAATGTAAATGTACAGTTGTAAACACAGTTTCATAACTTTGGAGAGTCACCACCCCAGTGAAGGGTGACAACAACAGAATAATGTCGTAGGGCCAATTGGACTGAATCAAGTGTGTCAAGATGACACATAGGTGATGTGGAGGGCTATGTATGGGACATCATTTTTTTGTGGGGCAGGTGCTCATTTTTTTTTTTTTAGTTGGGAAGGGAATGTTGAGAAAACCATTTAAGAATGAGACAGTCAGGTACATAGGGTAGGTTAGGAAGTATGCACAGACATATAGGTTATACAAGACAGACAGGGATGGTGATGGAGGCAAAAGGTTGGGGGACACCATGATTGGGGATAGGTAGAGGACATCAGGGGTGCATGCAGATCCAGCATGAAAACAATGAGAAATTAGTCCTCATCCTCAGAACTGTCATCACTGTCTCTTGCAGCAGCTCCATGGGTGACTGCTGGATGTGGCACCATCTTTGCAGTCTAACACAAAACCTGTTCAACCCTGCCAATATGTGCACCAAGGTCCCTCCCCATGATATCCTCCACCAGTACTGTCAGCTCCTGCCGGTTGACAAAATTGGCACCTCCACTGTAACTGCTCCCAGAGGGTTCCACTGCATCAGCAGCTGGTGCAGTGCTACCTGACATAGGTGGAGTAGGTAGGGAAGGGGTTGTAGAAGCTGTGATGCCCTTGCACTGGCCCAGTAATCAAGGAGCCCCAATCCTCACTACTAGCCCTAGTGATGATTATGCACATTGGGAGGATAATAAGTACCCACACAGTAAAGTACAATTTCAATTAAGAGCACACAGAGATCACAGTCAGTCTGGGGCTGGTTTCTCCCCTTCTCTCCAGATCCCTAATAAGACTGCTGACTGCCATAGCTACAGAGTACAGGTCTCAGCCTAGTGGTCAAGCTAAAACCTACAGCACCCTCTCTGTCCAACCAGTGCTTCATGTCCCTGCCCAAGTAGCTGACGCACACACACACACTTTGAGATAAGAGTTACATACAAAACACAGACACTCCTGGGGAAGGCTGGCACAGGTTCTCCAGTTGTGCCCCCTTCCTGCCAGTCTATACGGTAGTACCAGCTGCCACCAACCACTATTATCAGCTACTCATAAGGCCCTTCCCAAAGGGTGTCCAATTATTACTGTGCAATATCATTATGCAAATAGTAAGTGTGACTGAGCAGCAAGACTATTGGAGTGGTTTTGTACAGTATCACTATATACATGCAATGTACTCTAGAGCTTAAATTATCTCTACACAAAACAGCCACAGTTGAAAGGTTTAAAATATTTAATAATAAATAATAAAAGCACAAGACCATACTTCTTATACACAGTGCTAGTCAAGAGTTCAGACATCACAGGAAAATGTTTAAAATAATACTGTAGAATAGTTCTGACATAAATATTGAAACAGCTAGACTAAACTTACTATTTTCTATCTTTTCCTTAGAACAATCACAGTTCTAAATAAACTTACATATAGAGCAAAATCAGAGTACTGGTGAGTTGTTGTCAGCTTTAGACAAAATCCAAAATTCTCTCTCTCTCTGAGACAGTTTTTTTAAATTGATAATACATCACCGCTGACTCATTTTAGATTACATCATTCTTCTCTGGTTTCCCAGGCTAACAGAAACTCAGAGTTTAACATAGCTTTGATCTTGCACCTGGTCAGGAAACCACAGCAATTAAAGACATTATATATGTAAAATCTAGCAATTAACTCTGGTCTCAAAACAATAGAAAGAATCTGCTGGTCCAGGCATCACGGCTCCAAGTTTGAGATCAAACAGTCATACAAGGCTTGACTTATCAGCTTTCTTTCAGCAGAGTGCATTGTTGTTACATTTTTGATGTTCAACATTTAACACAATTTTCTTCCATTTAAGAGAACAAGCATGTGGCTTATATTAATATTTACAAATGACAGAATTATCTACAAAATTTTATCTAGCTAGACTGGCAGACTTCACATATCATCACATATCTTCCCCCTCAGAGAACTCAAACTAGTTCTTTAAGTGACCCTTGAGAAATGTTGCTTGAGAGGTTTAGGTCTATCTGAGTATACCTTATCCCATTCCCTGTCTTGACAGCCCATCTGCATTGGTGTTGCTAATCCCACTGCAGTGCTGCACTGACATATTATATGCTTACAACCCTATGCTCCATCTTAGCAGCTTGGCATTTTGCTGGCTGGCTTGGTGTAACCATGTTAGGGTATTGTGATCCGTAACTACAGTGAATTCTTTTCCATACAGATAACGCTGAAGTTTCTGCAGTGCCCAGACTATGGCTAGACATTCCTTTTCTACAGCTGCATAGCAATCCTCCCTGGGTTGAAGCCTACAACTGAGATATACCACTAGGTGCTCTTCTCCCTCTGAAGAAATCTGGCTAAGTACAACCCCCACTCCATGGTTTGCATCCACCTGCACAACAAATTATTTGCTGTAATCTGGACTGGACAACACAAGAGGTCCTCCCAAAGCATCTTTAACCTTCTGGAATGCCTGCTCATATGCTGCAGTCCACACTACCTTATCTGGCCTGTTTTTCCTGTCAGGTCTGTGAGGGGAGCAGCTATAGTATTATAACTGGGTCAAGCTTTCTGTAGTACCCTGCTGTCCCTAAGAATGCCCTCACCTGCTTTTGGTAACAGGTGCAGGCCATGCCTGAATGGCTTCCACTTTCGCAAATTCTGGCCTGATCTTATGCTCTTTTATCCTTTTCTGACCATATTAGTAGAAATCGTAATAATGACACTCTATCCTCAGCCCTCTTTATTGATCTGTCGAAAGCCTTCGACATGGTCATCCATCACCTCCTCATAAACACTCTCATAAACCTGTCATTGGATGATCTTACAATTCAGGGATTCCAATCCTACTTAAATAATAGAAAAGAGGCTGTACTATGGGCAAATACCTTATCTTCCCACCTTCCAGTTACCCTAGGAGTCCCACAAGGATCCATATTGGGACCTTTACTTTTCTCCATCTTTACTAATGACCTCCATTCTGTAATCCCACACGCCACCTGCACTCAATACGCAGATGACTCCACACTTATATGCTCTGCCACTTCCGCATCAGAACTTCAATCCCTAACCCTTGAAAATTGGCTCTTGCATAGATATCTTATCTTAAACCCAAAGAAAACAAAAATGCTACTATTCACACCCACCTGTAGAACCTCCCCACTTAACTTTACCGTAACCTCTAGTAATGGAACTATATATCTCCTGATACTACCACTAAAGTACTCGGGGTTCTAATTGATAACCTGTCTTATGAGCCTCACATCAATAACACTATAAAAACAGTTAATAAGAAATTAGGTTTCCTCTACAGGATCAAACCCTTTCTAACTCCATTAGCCAGAATCACCATTGCCCGCACCCACCTTATATCTACTCTGCTTTATGCCTCTCCTATCTATACCAAATTATGTAAAAGTGCTCTGAATAAGCTGTCTACCTCTTACAACAATATTGCCAGATTTGCTGCAGGGTCCTCCTATAGAACCCATCACTGTATTAATTTGAATCAACTAGGCTGGCTTGAATTGCCAAACCTAATATTATTCAACCAAGTAGTTGTAGCCCACAAGATCCTGTACCACCCACAAAATACTCCTATACTCACTTCCTTGGTCACCCCGTATAATAATTTCAAAACCCTGCACTCATCTAACAAACTACTAGTACAAATATCTAAATCTAATAACTCAGCAGGGGATACTCTGTTCTGTAATACAGTGGGTAAAACCTGGAACAGTCTCCCCAATCACCTAACTTCACTATCCTCAGCTAACCTATTTAAAAGTAAACTTAAACCCTACCCCAAATCACACTGGCTATGCCCCTGTGCTAACCCAGATTAAACAACTAACCCTTCCCATTATAACATGATTCTCATCACTTATCTTATTTAGGGCATGTACCTATGTATATAGTGTCTGTCTTTATCAACTAAACCAGACTACTTTTTTAGACCTCATGTGTAATTTTTATAGAACGAGTGTGTTTACGTACTGCATATAATGTACATTCACTACATTTTTCATTTTTCGACATTTTTTGTGCGACTTTCTAATTAACAGTTCTAATATCTTTGTAAATATCATTGTCCTTATGCATTTGTTGTTTAACTTGTGGAGCTTTTCTCCCCGGGCCTCAACTGAAAATGGACATATATCCAGCTGGACTAGCCCGGTCAACAAATGTAAAATAAATAAATAAAAATAAAAATCTTACCACTCCCCACTCTGTATCCCAGGTTGGAGACCTCTGCCATGCACACCTGGCATTTGCTGAGCTTAATGGTCAACCCTGCCCTCTGCAGTCTGCCCAGCACCTCCCTGACATGTTGAAGGTGCTCTTGCCAGGAATGGCTGTAGATGGCAATATCATCAAGGGAAGCAAGGGCAAACCCTCTTGCTCCTCCTAGGATATGATCTACTAACCTCTGTAAAGTCACTGGAGCATTTTTACATCCCAAAGGGCATCTTTGTGAACTCATACAAGCCAAAAGGCATCACAAAGGCTGACCTCTCTGTAGCACTGGGAGTCAAGGGCACCTGCCAGTAACCCTTGATAAGATCAATGGTGGTAAGATACTTACCCCACTCAGCTGCTCTAGGGCCTCATCTGTCCAAGGCATGGGGTAAGCATCTGACTCTGTGTGACTATTTCATTTCCTGTAGTCCACACAGAACCTAGTGCTGCCATCTTTCTTTGGCACCAGCACCACTGGGGAGGCCCAGGGACTGTTGGACTCTTGAATTAGCCCTAGTTCCAACATCTCCTGTATCTCCTCCCTCAGAGTGTTTGACTCTCTCAGGCACCCTATAAGGGGCCTGTCTAATAGGCCTTTGGGGTCCTGTATCCACCTAATGCTGCACCAGGTGGGTGCACCCTGGTTTTCCAGTGAACACATCCCCAAACTCCTGTAACACTGCTTGGATTTCTTGAACCTGGGTAGGAGATAGTTTCTGGGTCATTGCTGCCCCTTCCACTGAGGTGTCAGTCCAAGCCTCACTGAGGAGATCAGTCACCAGATTTCCCTCAGACTCCACCTGCAATCCACTGCAAATACTCAGCACAAGGGCCTCCCTACCATGGTAAGGTTTCATCATGTTAACATGGTGCAATTTGTGCTCTTGCCTCCTGCTTAGCAGTTCTACTAGGTACTTAACATCACTTACCTTGCTTACCACAGTGTAGGGTCCTTCCCAGGCTGCTTGCAGCTTGTTGTGTCTGACAGGAATGAGATTCATTATCTGCTGCCCTTTAGCATACTCTCTAGCTTGAGCATTCCTGTCATTCCAGACCTTTTTCTGCTGTTGGGTTTCTGCCATGGTCTCTTGAGCTAAGCCCATGAATTCCCTGAACCTTGTCCTGAGGTTTAGGACATATGCCACAACAGACCTCTTATGAGATTCACATTCACCTTCCCATTCATCTCGAATTAAATCTAGAGGTCCCCTCACCCTATGCCCATACAGCAACCACAGCAATTAAAGACATTATGGTCTCAAAATAATAAAAATAATCTGCTGGTCCAGACATCACGGCTCCGAGTTTGAGATCAGTCATCCAAGGCTTGACTTATTAGCTTTCTTCCAGCAGAGTGCACTGTTGGTACATTTGTGCATGGGTCTGTATACTTACATAACCTAAAGGGTGTTTACAGGACTAAATGTATCCTCCCATAAGCTTAGGATATCCTGCTTGCACTTTTTTAGGTCATTGTAGTGATGATGACATTGTACCCCAGTGCGCTGAATGCCTATGGCACTGGAGACAGCCTTGGATAAACTATATCATGCCTCAGCCTTATACTGACACCCGACATACACTCCCTACAGCCTACAGCTGTAGCAATTCACAAGGAGTACCACAAATATCCTGGAGTCCTCAACACCCCACCTTTGTGCTCTAAATTCAGCAAAATGTTATCCCTTGCCAGCCATGCCTGCAACAGTCAAGCTAACAAAATTTGTCTGAATTCATGTTCAATTCAGATCTCATTTGTAACTGGTTGGGCACAAAGATGCATGGCCTTGTCAACTGCACTTGTACAATTAAAAGCATATGGATTCTTTGGCAGACACATTGACTGTACTTGAATCACTTAGCAGTAAAAAGGGGTAAAACATGGGATTGAGCTTTGGCATGTGTGATGCTCAGCCTATTGATACAGGTTTAAATGTTCAACAATGGCATGCTTAGTGGCATGCCTTTTAATTCTTGCAGTTTGGAAGGAGAAAGTGGGTGAATTCTGACATATTGTGATGCTGGTGATTACACAATGTTAAAATATTGTTGTACCAGCTGGGAACTGAACCCATGCAATAAAGAATTCAAAAACTGAAAGTTAGCTTATCAATTGATATTGCCACATAAAAAGTACCCTCCAAGCATATAAATTACAGATATATTAATTTCAGAATGAATGAATATACACTTCATACAGGAGCATATGTGTTATTTTATTTAGTCCTGCGAATGTATTCTTATGTAAAAGTCACTATTTCAGCTTGTAAATATATTTCTGACGGATGCAGTTGAGTAATACATGTTGGGGTATGTTGCATACATGTTTCACAAGGAACACCTTGTGAACTATGTATGCAACATACTTGCAAAAATTAAAAGTCATGCCAGTAAGTATATGTCACAATTGCCGTCTGTGTGAGCTGAATTCAAAAACTGAAAGCTTATTAATTGATATTGCCAGAGAAAAAGTACCCTCCAAGCATATCAATTACTGATATACTAATTTTAGAATGAATGAATATACACTTCATACAGGATCGTATGTGTTATTTTATTTAGTCCTGAGAATGTATTCTTATGTAAAAGACAATATTTCAGTTTGTAAATATATTTCAGATGGATGCAGTTGAGTAATACATGTTGGCGTATGTTGCATACATACTTCACAAGGCATACCATGTGAAGTATGTATGCAACATGCCTGCAAGAATTAAAAGGCACACCAGTAAATATATGCTGCAATTGCCATCTGTGGTGCTGAGGGCTGTGCACTAATGTCAGGCTACATAAGGCAGCCTAATTACATTTTTCACTTGTTTTCCTTAAGCAATGAACTACATCTGCACACTGCTGAATGGAGAACAAATGGAAAAAGGTATTAGAAGAAATTATATGATAAAGAAAAGAAACTGACAGTAAATTAAGTGCTATCAGTGGGTATATGTAGCAATGACCAGAGCAAGAAGTGGATTCAAGTGACCTATTAATCCTTCTCCATCTCATTGCAACATCAGAAATATACTATGCTGAACACATTATCAGACTTTAGTTAATGACAACTAATGTGAAAGTGGACATTCAAAATCTCACTTAATGTTAACAATAGTGACAAGAGTTGCTTCTTAAACAACAACACAATGTTATCACAAAATGTGATTAAATATGTATTCAGCCCACCATTTGTAAAATTATCAGTTAAGTGGATTTGAACCTTTTCCCGAAGTTTATTGTAGTTACACTTTGTGTCACAGAGAGAGTTACCTGACCGGTGTATTTTCTTCACTGATTGCTATCGAGAGTGCTGATGGCTGCCCAATACCACCAGGTTTGTGTATGCTAAATACAACAGCCTAAACTTATTTTTTCTGGTTTTTCATTAAGCTGTGAATGTACATTTTGTACTGCCAGGCAGCATGCAAATGCAGAAGGCAATATTTATCAGAAGCATTCAAACAATGTTTTTGGGAAAACAATTTAAAGGAACATGAAATGAATCACATTATATATCTAGCAATAAGCAAAGCTACTACTGCATTATACTGATACATTCATCCTTCTTATATCTCCTTCCTACATCACTACTATCATATATGTTTTACAATATCAGGACTTTTTGCTAATACCATGAGAATGAAGAATGGCATAGGGAACAGCAGAAATACCTTCACTGTTCACACAGCACACACAGTTAATATCAACATCACTTCAAATGACTTATCTGTCTATCACTGTAGTCAATACTGACCTTACTTGTTTCCCACATCAACATATTCATAAACTAAAATGACTGTCAAGATTTATTATGACCTCCCTCACTAAACCTGTGAACAGGTTTCAAACCCTGCATCACTGTATTGTTTCCCTAAGCTCAACATATTTACACATTATAACAGAAAGAAAGGAGTGTGACAAATTGAATTTCTTCATTCAGTACTGTCCAGACTGCTGAGGAAAGCACAACACTGCTAGTCTTAATTGTGCCATTGTTGCCAGCCCAAATAAAATTTGTTAGTTTTTACCTTGATCATTGAGAAAGGAAAATGAGGAAACAAGTACTTTAAATGTACACTTCTGATGTAAAAGGAACCTATATGGATTTGAATCATCAAACAAGGTATGAAGAATAGCCAGCAAATAGTGTTTCACATATTTGCAACAAAGACATATATTTGCAAGGAGAAAAGTATTTAACTATACCTTTTAATGTGACATTGTATCAAGTCACACTGAAAGTACAACAGAAACAAATTATGAACATTGTACTTTGTCATTTGACATGAAATATCTGGATGATTGTAAGATTACCAACAGTTAGGATACCCATGAACTCATGCAATATTTAAAAACACTACAGGCATATTACTCTCTTTGTTTAAGGTGTCTTATTACCTTATCTTTGCTTTCTTCAGAGCAATTTTATCTCTGTTTTATTGTGTATGTTACCTGAATCAATGCTTAAAGTATTCCCTAGAATATGAACAACATTACTTAAGGATGGGCAATAACTGTGGTGATTAAGGCCAGAATTTGAATGTTAGGAATGTTGTTTTCCTAAATTAGTCAATGTACTTTCAGACTTTTTGGTAAGTCTCTTCTCAAAGTGTACATCAAAGATGGGAGACTGTGAGACCCTGATTTTTCCTACAGTTAGACTAATCATAAACACCTACACCCCATTAGTTCATGACACTTCACAATGCTCATCCTTGTAGTGCTAGGGCATCTGCATGTAATTGTGTAGCTCCTTGCACCTTGTTTATATTCCCTACACCTTTGTGCAGATTGTGGTATTCAGGAATACTAATGATTTAACACCTCATTTGCATGCTCACAGTGCTTGCAAGGCTGAGTCTGCACTAGATAAAGGTAATCATGTAGTGAATGTTCTTGTATTGTAGTTGGAGACTGGATCCACAGAGCTCGACACTGCTAAATAAACACAACTTTTGGAGAATTATCTATTTTTGACATTGCTTTATTATCAAGGTACATTGCTATTTCCTACATAATGCTTTTAGTATAACGTTAAAGGGTAAATTGCAATGGCCACTATATATGTGTATGTATATATATATATATATATATATATATATATATATATATATATATATATATATATATATATATATATATATATATATATATATATCTACACAAATATGTATGTATTAATATTTTCTTTATCCCTTTCTGCTGACATAACCCGGGTTTATCAGTTATGGCTGCATTACAAAAGTATGCCACAGAATGCTCCCTGATCTATATGTTCTAGGCTGTATTTAATTATTTGCACAATTATTGCAGATAATTGTATTATAACTTTGTAGCAAGTTCTGACATTTTTACGTGTTAACAGAAAGAAAAAATGTGTAAACATTTGTGATTTCTACCTGACTGTCATCCACAATGGTGAAGATGGCACTTACAATAGTTATCTTACATTTCTCTACCTACATTGTAATTTGATATTATTAATGCTGTAGTGTATTATACAGTTACACAAACCTGTGTTATGTGCATTACAGGATTGTTATAAGATTCTTGTGGATATTTCATTTGTAATATATTTTTTTTGGGGGGGGTCTGTCCTAACTTGTGTGTAGTCATAGGGAGCATGACCTTTTAAAGTGTTGTGTGCATGATGCATGCATACATCATTGATGCACAACTGCCACCCTCTCTGTTATATATTTAATTATGTGTCTGTGTTCTGTTTCATCTCATACAGGAATATAGTACCCAAGAAGAAATCTGTACCCCACAAGCCACCATACACTGATGCAGAAAATTAGGCCATTATCTAGGCCTTACATCGCCATGGACATTTCTCTTAGGGAGCAGTAGAAGTGACCAATCAGCGCAAAAGAGGATATAGCAGCAGGTTGTTGACAACATCAGTGCTGTCAGAGGGCATGGGAGAATTTACTGCCAGATATGCCACCATGCAAATGATATGATAACCTCTGCCTGCCGTAGGGTGCCTACATTTACCAAGGAACAGGTGGTTATGGGGTGTAGTCCTGCTACCAAACCACCACTAACTGAAACAGAGGAGTTCCTGTCTGCAGTCAGAGATCCAGATAGTTTCACAGAGAGTTCACACAGAATCCTTGGTATTGGTGTTATTGTGGACAACCGACCCAGCGTGTCTCAAGCTGAACTTCCAGGTATGTAAATTACAAGTGTCATTGTTATATCTTTATATGCATGTATCTTAGATGGCTGATATATATAAATATAAATATATATATATATATATATATATATATATATATATATATATATATATATATATATTTGTGTGTGTGTGTGTGTGTGTGTGTGTGTGTGTGTGTGTGTGTGTGTGTGGAGCCTTTGATAAGTGTTTTTCAGATGACACTGTACTAGAGACATAGAGGATGGTGTTTGGCAGAGGGTGGGGGGAATCTAGCTGTTTACTACTTGTATAAGAACATTCTTAGTCTGCACATGCAAAGGAAATTGCTCTCACTTTCTGTTTTCATTTGCTCTTTGAGACTTATCAACCTTCTTTACTTTCCTTTCCACACATATAGCAACATCTGTATTACAGGTTGCCAGCCTATCTGCACATGGTAACCACACATTTAGTTATTTTTATTACTGTATATAAGGTAGATTCAGGTCTAAGTAAGAGCAAACTTTGTGTTGCTTTAACATCAATTACAGTTTTACCTACCTTTCATATAAGAAAAATATGTGATCCATTTTATTTTCTATTTCTCTGTTTGTTGTGTTTATTGCTTGTTATCATAGATGATCCTGAGAGTGGCATTGTGGAACTCCTACCATCTGATGTCAGAGTATTGGTAGCCTCTGAGATGATGGTGATGAATAGGCACAGTCTGGGAGTGCAGTGGAGTAGTCTGACACTGAGACTGTGGCTCCTGCATCTCCTGCCCATATTTTGGACACAGTCAGTATGCTTACGCATTCCCATGACATGGAGACCTCTGATATAGGACATGTTGAGGGAGACACAGTTGATCAGAATAGTGTGGTTGCTCTGGTTGCAAAGCTGATAGCTTCTCCCTATAACTGCATTGAGGCAAGGCGCTACACAGGAAGGTTGGTAGAGGTGCTTGGAAGAGGACTGCTGTACACCCTCCTCTTAACGCTGTTGTGACATTGGGTGCCATTAGTCATATGTGTATGGCTGTAGTGGAGGCACATACAAGTTCCACAAGGGCCTCGGAAGAGATAGTATGACTACTAAACATCATGCATTCTGATGTGTGTGACTTCCTGAACAGTGTAGGTGACTCTTTGGACAGGATGAATGATGCACTGGATTGGGCAGTGTCTGTAATGGAACTTCTGTTGTGGAAAGGTGGGAATTCATGTGGTCAGAGAGCTGCTACATCTTCTGGTGTTAGTAGATGTGGCCGAGCAAGATCCTGCTCCCATAGTGACACTACTTTCACTGCTCTGTCAGTGATTGTGGTGACCACACCCAGACATGGTAGGCCATGGGGTCATGGTCCTGGATGTAGTCATGAGAAGAGCTCATAGAAAAGACATCCCTCACATTCAGGTAGCACCCCAAAGTCTAGCAAGGGCCAGGAAAGTAACAGTGCAACTCCTTTCACAGGTGGTTCATGTTGTCAGCAGTGATGACTCTGAATGGACTACTTTACCATGCACAGCTCATGCCTGTCCAAGATGCCAGGATATAGTGGTAGCACAGTGCTTGATTCTGTTCATGCAGACACGCAAACATACACACACACACACACACACACACACACACACACACACACACACACACACACACACTGAAAAAATATTCACTTACTCGTACTACCTCACACACATGCAAGCTATCTAAACACTACTGTTGAGTTCTATACATCTATTGTTATTGGCCCTGAGCACTTTATACTCCAACAGACACATATGCTTCTTACACACATTGACTTCTTTGGTTTCATCTCTGCCCTCTTACCCCATCCAACCCTGTGAAAAGGTGATGATTATGCCCTGCCCTTTGCACATGTATTTGTGACTCAGGGTTGCATATATGTATAATGCAAACAGTGGATAGTTAATGCTTACTTACTCACAAGTTTTCATATATCAATATGGATTGCAGAAGAAAAGTTTTTGATTTATTGCTGCTTTAGCTCGACCTTTCCTACCAGCTTTCGAGAGGCAACCCTATCCCCCATGATGCAAAGCGGAACTACCTCAGATCGAAAAAGTGTAGTTAAGGGTTTAATTTTCCCTTTTTTTTGTCAGTAGTCTCTTAGTTAGTTACAGCCCACCCTATTCGACAGGACACTTCTTTCTTTTATTTTGGGGTTTTTTTTGCCCTGCAGGACTCTGTGCTTTTTATGTCATGCTTAGCCAGAGAGTCCTGCAGGAAAGTAGGAATAAACTCATCCATCTGGACCGGCTCCGATGAAGCCGACCCGTAGAGATCGGTCCCCTTCATACTGAGTATCCCCTTTCGGCTCCGGCTCTCCTCTTTTGTTGGGCCGAGAGCCATGACCAATCTCGAGATCTTCAGTCGCGGAGGTTTCACTGTCGGCTCCGGGGGGGCTAGGTGGCGCGCCTCCCTCCCGCTCTCCCGCTCTCCTCTCTCGGGCTGACCTTAATGGCTCCGGGCGCCGCCTCCGAGGAGCCTTCTCTCTCTTTGGGACCGACCATTTCCTGTTTCTTCCAGGCGGGTGTGTTCTGGCCTCCTAGGTCTACTACATCTGATACCGACTTGGATGAGTCGGAGGTTCCTACGGTCCCTCAAACAGAGGGGAATTGGCCATTGACCCCTCGAGGATGAGTCGGTATACCTGGACCTCCTGGGTGTCTGCGCCTTTTGACCACTTATGCAGGTAGTGGCTGTAAGGCGTGGGGCTCTCAGATTCTCTGGAACCTGTCCCCAGACTGTGCCAGCAGAGACCAGGATCCGGCATCTACTCCAGATTCTTTTGGTCCCCAAAAGGCGGGAGATTGGAGACCAATATTAGACCTGAGCAATCGGGGTCTCTGGCAGAGTTGGCTCCGAGGGGACTTCTGTCACGCTTTGTTGCTCCACTTCTACCCCTAGCCAGGCCCCGATGATTTTGACTCTCAGTCAAGACATTTTAGTCTGATACTACCTCCTTGAACCGTCTGCTTCATGTTCTTTGAAGTTATTGACCTGGAAAACTATATTTTTACTGGCTGTCACTTCTGCAAGGTTTCCGAGATTCAAGCTCTGCATTAGTTCCTTATTTGGTTTTTTTAAGGACAGACAGTCATTAAGAACTAACCCTTCCTTTCTTTCCAAAGTTAAACTATTCCGCTGAACAGAATTTTTTGGATGTCCAAAAGCCGTCATCGTCCAGTACTATTGCATAGAAAACTATTAAACAGAAACAAAACAATTGATGTCTCCTATGCAGAAACAGGATAGGTCTTCCAGTCTCTCGTGACCTTATCCAGATGGTGATGGTCACTTGTTCTATTGTATATATATACTCTCTCAGGAGACAAGCTCTCAGCTAAAAGCCTAAAGCACAGCCAGGTCAGTATCTTCTCTCACTCTTTTCTTTTTCAGGATAGACCACCCATTGTTTGTCTTTTGTGCGGCTACTTGAGCCCGCCTCATACCTTTGTTTCTCATTACAACTTGGCCTCTAGAGATAGCCAGTTTTGGTTCCACAGTTCTCAAAGAGTCTGTTCCATTGAGCCACCGGGATACAGGGTGCTAGGGGCCTTGGTCCCATCAGCAAGAATGATGGTAGGTACATAACTTCTAATTTCTACTCACTTATGAATGACTGCTTATATAATTGTTGAATCGCATTGTATTTCAGTAAGTACTGTACGTAAAGCAGGAAGCATTAGGTCCTTCAGTTGTGCTTCTTGGTATAATTGTGCAAATGAGGGTATAACTTACCTGATTCATGTTTTATAGAAGGTGTTGATCAACTGAAATGCTTGATGCACAGTACTGGTTCTAATACATAACTGTATACTGCAAAATTTAACATAGGAAATATTACTGTCATAACTATACATCTCTGACAAATGCTCTGCTTAGGGGCATATACATATTTCCATATGACAGTAATCCATTGTATTTTTTTTTCTTTACAGGTGCCACACTTACCTTGTCAGTGCTACAGGTAACAGTTGTATCCTTGGGGGATGTCCCTCTGTGATGCTGTCAGAACACAACCATTACATAGTTAACAGGCATCTGTTTTCCTGTTTGTATGTGTGTTGGATCTTAGGTTTTGGCCTAAGTAGAGATCATGTGTGCTATCCTTTGTCTGTTAGCTACAGCCAGGACATACTGTGTACACCTCCATCTGCCAGTATCATCTAGTGATTCTCCCTCAGATACCTCAGCTATTCTGCTACTGGTATGGAACCTGGAACTGGAAGGAGTTCTCATGTGAGAGTTTAATAGTACTTGGGTATGGGAGCTTGCTCCTGTGCAAGCAACTTAATGTCAAGGTGGAAAGTGTGGTAAAGTGCTAATTCAAGCAGTTAGTGTCAATGAAGTGAGGATCTATAATTTGCCATGAATACACATCTCAGAGATGATATGTTGAAGATACAGTATTAACATTTATCAGCCTTATGAAGACACAGTCATCACCTTTAACACAAGCGCTTAACTTTGGCACTGTTAAATAACTTTTGGGCTTATAATTTAGAACAATCATCTTAGGAAATCACATTGTTTACTATTACAATGTCATTGCTTCATTTAATACCGATAGATTGTTTTTCTACCACTGTTTACAGTCACCTTAAGAATTATTTGTAGTAAGATAGTCCCATTGTTTAAGAGATGGAGTCTTGAAGATGGCATGCTGAAAATTTAGATTTAAAATATAATGAAATTTGCTATATTTGACTGTTTTCTGAAAAGCCCATAGAAAAATGTCTAAATAATAAGTGAAAAAAAAATAATTTTGCTGTACAAGCCACTTAACCTGCAAAAAATAATCCATACACACTTATGAGACATAGCTGACTCCTCTCTAGTGACCATGTGAAGAAACAAACCCACCCACAGAACTTATTAGGCAAGAGGGTATTGAAATAGATAGCTAACCCATTCTTCTGTATCATACATGCACACACACACACACACACACACACACACACACACACACACACACACACACACACACACGTGCACATGCACGCGCACACCCCTACCTACAGGTAATTAGGAAGTCACCAATTGACCTAACTCATAGTTTTGAAATGGGTAAAGAAATCAGAACACCTGGAGAAACAAAACAAAACATGTTAACACAGTGTGGACTTGCATACTTTGTACAGAAGGTATTGCAACCAAGCACCAAACTTGTGAGCCTCTTACTGTGAGGTATCAATATTACAAAGTGTGCCACAGCAAAAAATAAATAAATAAATAATCCTAACAGGAACAAAATCATGGTTTGGTAAGCCTGCAAATGTCTTCCAATGTATAAAAAGAGTAAAGGGAAGGGACATCTCCAGTCCAGAGCATCAAGTGGCCCCTCAGCTTTGTGTAATAATTATAGCTGAAGGAGGGGTGGGAACAGCAGTTGGGAAGAATTTAGAATGATAATGGAGTTTTTTTAATAATACAGTGAACTATTTTTTTTATTTAAGAGACTTGACTACCTTTCACTGGGTATTGGGTCAGGAGATTGTGCGGTCCAGCAAGTATTTCTCACAGATGTAATAATACTAGGAGCTTATGTGGCATCTCTTGTGATTGCAAATAAGGTCTGTGTTAGACTGATAAGAAGATGCTGTCTGTGGTACCATAGGGATTGCTTCCATTTTATTTTAATCACAATCAGAAATGGTGGCCATGGTATTGTAGTACATATTGCAGCATCATGCGAGAGTTCATCTGTAGTAGAAAGGAATCTAGGAACATACTTTGCTGTCACAGTTAACAATAGTGGAGAATGGATGAATGCTTTCCAGTAATAAAATTTACTGTGTTGCCTCTTAATGTAATACAGCTCAGGGAACTGGAGATTATCCAGTTACTAGACACATTTAACTGTCTATCCTTAAAGTCAAGAAGATGTGTAGAATGTGCTCATTCATTTTGAAGCAAGAAAGGTCAAAGGTTAACCAGACCAGCATAAAGTCATTTCAGAGCTTATGTTTACTCAGAAGGGGCTTGACTGCCAGGTTCATTGATGGCTTGAATATTTTCTTGGTATGTGTAAGGCATCTGTGGATGGGATCCAAATAATCGGCTGTTACAGTCATCAGGAGAAAGCACAACAAACACTAGTTTGTTACTAACTGTCTTAGCAGCAGAGAATGAATCAGGAATACTTTGAAGCGAAAACATAATAAAAATCACGGTGCTGAAAACTTACATGTGAGCATAAGGCAGAGTGCTGATAAGTTGGATATCAAGATCAAAATGCTCTCTAGCCTCTTGTGAGAAATAGTATTTAAACATTACAAACAAACATGTCTCTAAGGCCCTCCCAGATTACATCATTTTTGACACTTAGGTTTTCCCTGTATTCATATTGCATCATCTTAACACCTGGTCTGAGAAACTTATAACAATAGAATACATTTCACATGTATATTCTAAAAGAAACCAGAGCAATAAAGCACATTCCACATCTAAAATCTGGTCATAAACTTTAACCTTAAAACAATGGACATGAAACATTCATCCAGACACACTGGAGCTGAATTCTAATATGAAAGGGTCACAACATGCTTCACTGGGCCAGTAGAGTGCAATGTTGTCACATATTTTGAAGGTCCACATTTCACAATATTCTTTTACACTCAAGAAAGCATGCCTGTATTTGACATTTATTTACAATTGCCAGAATTATATATCAAATTCTATTTGACTAGGCTGGCAGCCTTTGCCCATCTCTCTCCAGTCGTCACATCTCCCCCCCCCCCCCGGGGAACTCAAGCAAGTTTTTCAAGTGCCCCTTGAGAAACATCGCTTGAGAGTGTCAGGTCTATCTGGGTGTACTTTACCCCATTTCCTGTCTTGAGAACCCATCTGCATTGGCATTGCTACTCCCACTGTGGTGCTGCACTGACATATCATATGCTTGCAACCCCAGACTCCATCTTAGCAACTTGGCATTTTAGTGACTGGCCCTGTTTAACCATGTTAGATGGTTGTGATCTGTCATCACAGTGAATTTTCTTCCATACAGATAAGGCCGAAGTTTTTGTAGTGCCCACACTATGGCTAGACATTCCTTTTCTACTGCTGCATAGCATTCCTCCCTAGGTTGGAGCCTACGACTGAGATAAATCACTGGGTGCTCTTCTCCCTCTGAAGAAATCTGGCTAAGTACACCCCCCACCCCATAGTTTGAAGCAACCACCTGCACAATAAAGTCTTTGCTGTAGTCTAGACTGGCTAACACAGGGGGTCCTCCCAAAGCTTCCTTAAGCTTCTGAAATGCCTGCTCACATGCTGAGGTCCACACTACCTTATCTGGCCTGTTCTTCCTTGTCAGGTATGTGAGGGGAGCAGCTATGGTACTATAATTGGGAACGACATTTCTGCAGTACTCTGCTGTCCCTAAGAATGCCCTCACCTGCTTTTTGGTAACAGGTGCAGGCCATGCCTGAATAGCTTCTGCTTTGGCAGGTTCTGGCCTTATCTTACCATGCCCCACTCTATGTCCTAGGTTGGAGACCTCTACCATACCCACCTGACATTTGCTCAGCTTAATGGTCAACCCTGCCCTCTGCAGTCTGCTCAGTACCTCCCTGACATGCTGAATGTGCTCTTGCCAGGAATGGCTGTAGATAGCAATATCATCCATGTAAGCAAGGGCAAACCCTCCTGCTCCTGCAGAATGATCTACCAGAATGATCTACCAGAATGATCTGCAATATGATCTACCAGCCTCTGGAAAGTCACTGGGGCATTCTTTACCCCAAAGGGCATCTTTGTGAACTCATACAAGTGGGGTCACAGAGGCTGACTTCTCTCTAGCAATGGGAATCAAGGGCACCTGCCATTAACCCTTGGTAAGATCAGTGGTTGTAAGATACTTAGCCCCACACAGCTGCTCTAGGGCCTCATCTGTCCTAGGCATGGGGTAAACATCTGACTCTGTGTGACTATTTAATTTCCTGTAATCTACACAGAACATGTTGCTGCCATCCTTCTTTGGCACCAACACCACTGGTGAGGCCCAGGGACTGTTGGACTCTTGAATCACTCGTAGTTCCAACATCTCCTGTACCTCCTCCCTCAGAGTTTGTTTGACTCTCTCAGGCACCCTATAAGGAGCCTGCCTGATAGGCTGTTGGGGTCCTGTGGTGCTCCCTGGTTTCCTGGTGAACATGCCCCCAGACCCCTGCAACACTGCTCAGAGTTCTCAAACTTGGGTAGGAGATAGCTACTGGGACATTGCTACCCCTTCCACCGAGGTGTCAGCCCAAGCCTCACTGAGGAGATCAATCCCCAGATCTCCCTCAGACCCCTCCTGCAATCCACTGCAAATGCTCAGCACAAGGGCCTCGCACTACCACCATGTAGTTAACATCACTTACCTTCTTACCACCTTGTAGAGTCCCTCCAAAGCTGCTTGCAACTTGTTGTGTCTGACAGGAATGAGAACCATCACCTGCTGCCCCACAGCATACTCTCTGGCTCGAGCATTCCTGTCATACCACACCATTTTCTGTTGTTCAGCTTCTGCCAGGTTCTCCTGGGCCAGGCCCATGAGTTCCCTGAGCTTTGTCCTGAGGTTCAGGACATATGCCACAACAGACTCCTTGTGAGACTCACACTCATCTTCCCACTCATCTAAAATTAAATCTAGAGGTCCCCCCATCCTATGCCTCTACAGCAACTCAAAGGGTGAAAAACCTGTGGATTCCTGGGGAACCTCTCTGTAAGCAAACAACAGATGGGGCAAATATTTGTCCCACTCCCTCTTAAACTGATCTGCAAATTCCCATAGCATGAACTTGATTGTAGAGTTTAACCTCTCAACCAGACCATTAGTCTGGGGATGGTAGGGGGTGGTCTTCATTTGCTTCACCACACAGGACTTCCACAGACAAACCAGCAGGTCTGACATAAAATTGACACCTCTGTCAGACAGAATTTCCTTTGGGAAACCTACCCTGCTGAAAATCTCTAGCAAAGCATTTGCCACTTTCTCGGCGTCAATGGAGGACAAAGCCACTGCCTCAGGGTATTGTGTAGCATAATCTACAATCACTAGGATATACTTTTTCCCTGTGGAACTTGGGGTACTCAGAGGACCCACAATATCCATAGCTACCCTCTGAAATGGCTCCTCAATCACAGGCAAAGGCATCAAAGGAGCTCTCACCTTGTCTCCTGCCTTGCCTACCTTTTGGCACTGCTCACAGGTCCTGCAGTACCCTGTTACATCTTTGGAAATTCCAGGCCAATAGAAGTTTTGCATAATATATCTCTTTGTAAGTTTTATGCCCATATGACCTGCAAAGGGAATATCATGGACTATAGCTAGAAGCGCCAGATGGTAAGCTCTAGGCACTACCGACAGCTGTACTCTCACCTTCTAGCCCTCCCTCAGGGGTCCACTCTCTGTATAGTAAACCTTTGTTCCAGTATAAAGACTCCCCCTTCCCTTGAGAATCAGGTGCTTCCCTAGCTACCTGCCTCAAGCCTTGCAATGTAGGGTCTGAGAGCTGAGCCTGTCTCAAGTCTTTCCTTGTAACCCTTCCCAGCTCCCTTTACACAGGAAGTCTGGCATCCTCTGACAGCGGTGCCTCACTGTCAGCCTGGGTACTACTACTCACTTCTACCTTTGCGTTACCCTGTCCAAGGGAACATCAGTACCCGCAAGCAGTTGTGGCTCACATTCAGTCTCACTGCTACAGCATAGCTCACTCCCTGAAGTAATCACCTCAGCAGTCCTGGCTGCAAGTATGCCATCTGTCTGGGTCTCCCCCAGGCTACCAGACCCACATGCTTGTCTCTTAGCCTCACTGCTTTTAACTGCATAAGTACATGGTACTGCCTCATCCAAATTCTTCCCTCTCAGGGCATCTGCAGGATGGTAGTTCCATACCCTGTTGTCTCAAGACAACCTACTCTTGTCATTTTGTTTTTCCCACTTACTGGCTCCCTCACCTTTGGTTCCCCACCTTGCCTCCGTGGACACATGTATGCCACATTGCCCCACAGGTTGCATTCAAAACATTTCGCCCTAGATCCTGGACATATACCTGGACTAGTGGCTTCCCCTGCTACTTGCATATTCTGTTGGGGCAGTCTGTGCTGCCCTCCGTGGGTTCCTTTAGTCCCATGAGCAGTACTGGGGTCCCTTTCCTGTGCAGGGCTGCCCTGCTTGCTAGGTAAAGGTCTCTCTTCTTCCCCAACACCTCTGAAGTAGCACACTGTTTATCAGCTAACCAGATCCTCGTGTCCTCAGGCAAAGTGCTAAGGGCTTGTTCTCTTACCAAAAGGTCTGCCAGCCCTTCATAAGTGGTGACCTGACATCCACTCACCCAGCTATGAAAATAAGTGCCCAGTTCAACAACACATTCACATACATTTTCATCTACCTTGTGTCTATGCTCACAAAACATTTTCCTATACATTTCAGGTGTTAGCTTAAAACATTCTAATAAATGTCTTTTTACAGCAGTATAATCAAAACAGTCAGTGTCATGCATTTTTGCTAAAGAAGTTACAGCTTTAACGTGGAGTAAGGGGGTCAGGAACCATACCCAGAGCCTTTTGTCAACTTCATACTGTTTACATACCCGCTCAAACATATGACTGAACCTATCAAAATGATCCCTCTCTTTAAACTGTGGAAGAAATTTACTGACCTTTTGTGCTTCTGAGGTCTGGTTACTCCCTTCCCTATTACCTCCATGACTCTGGCGAAGAGTCTGCATTTCCCTCTCATGCCTCCTCTGCCGTTCATTTTCCTCAGCTTGTAGACTCCTCATTTTCTCAGCTGCTTCTAGTTCCATATGCCTGGCCTCCAACTCAAGTCTCTTTAGCTCCAGCTGGATTTTTAAGTCCACTGCAGAAAGGTTGAGCTGTCCATTCTCCGAGGATATTGTATTTCCACTGTCAGTCTGATTGTCCTCCAGGCTGCTGTTTTCTGATGCAGCTGTAACCAAGGCTGCAATCAGGTCTGCTTTAGTCAGATTTCCGTGCACCAGTCCCCTAGCCCGGCACATCTCTGCCAGCTGACTCCTTGTCAGCTTTCCATACTCTTCTGCTGACATGCTACCTGCTCACCTTGACTAACACTAAGCTAATAAAATAAATAAAACAATTGTGATCTGAACTCTGAGTATACACTGCATGGCTGTTTTGGAGTACAAAACACTTTTAGAAATCACTGTACATAAGCTACAGGAATTCGCTCTACCCATACCACTACAAGCCAATTAGTGTGTGAAGTAGATCTTACCACTGCCAAACACTTGTGATGACTGTGTCCTGGCCCAGCAATCAAGGAGCCTCAATCCTCACCACTAACACCAGGGAGGTCGTCTCACAGAAGAGAAGAAACAGATAACTAATTCACACAGTAAAGTACATTTTCCCTTAAGTGCACACAGAGATCACAGTCAGTCTGAGGCTGGTTTCTCCCTTTCTCTCCAGGACCCCAATAAGACTCCCTACTGGCACAGCTATAGGGTCCAGATCTCAGCCTACTGGGCAAGCTAAAAACTCCAGCATCTCTCCATCTCTCTGTCCAACCAGTGCTTTGTGTCCCTGCCAAACTAGCTGACACACACACTTTGAGATGAGCTATATATATGACCGTCTTTCTGGTGGCAGTTACTTCAGCAAGAGGTATGCAATGACTGTGCCCTGGCCCAGCAATCAAGGAGCCTCAATCATCACTACTACCAAAAGGGAAGTCGTCTCATAGAAGAGGAAAGGATAACTAATTCACACAGTAAAGTATAATTTCCCTTAAGTGCACACAGAGATCAAAGTCAGTCTGGGGCTGGTTGCTCCTTTGCTTACCAGGTACCCAATAAGACTCCCCACTGGCACAGCTATAGGGTCCAGGTCTCAGCCTAGCTGGGCAAGCTAAAACCTCTAGTACCCTCTCTGTCCAACCAGTGCTTCGTGTCCCTGCCAAGTAGCTGACACACCAAACACACACACACACTTTGAGATAAGTATTTATACAACTTTACAGACACTCCTGGGAAAGGCTGACACAGATCCTGCAGCTGTGCCCCCTTACCCATACTATATGGTAGTAATTACTGCCACCACCCAGCTAATAATATCAGCTACTAAAAGGCTCTTAAAAGGGTGTCCAATTATTACCATGAAATATTATAATCCAATGGTAGTATGACTAACAGTCAAGGCTTACTTTAGAGTGGCCTATTATAATAATCTCTATAAATATGCAATGTACTCTAGAGCTTATCTCTACACAAACCAGCCACAGGTAGAAGGTTTTAAAAATATTTAATAATAAATAATTAAAACACAAGACAAAACTACTACACCACAGAGATATCTAAGAGTTCAGAGTTCACACAGAAACTTAAAATAATACAGTAGGACAGGTCTGATTTCAAATAAAAATACCTAATTAATCTTTACTAGCTTTAACTATTCCTACAAGAAATCACAGTGCTAAAAACATACATGTGAGCATAAGGCAGAGTGCTGATAAGTTGGATATCAAGATCAAAATGCTCTCTAATCTCTTGTGAGAAATAGTACTTAAACATTACAAACAAACATGTCTCTAAGGCCCTCCCAAATTACATCATTTTTGACACTTAGGTTTTCCCAGTATTCATATTGCATCATCTTAACACCTGGTCTGAGAAACTTATAACAATAGAAGACATTTCACATGTATATTCTAAAAGAAACCAGAGCAATAAAGTACATTCCACATCTAAAATCTGGTCATAAACTTTAGCCTTAAAACAATGGGCATGAAACCTTCATCCAGATGCACTGGAGCCAAATTCTAATATGAAAGGGTCACAACATGCTTCACTGGGCCAGTAGAGTTCAATGTTGTCACATATTTTGAAGGTCCACTTTTCACAATATTATTTTACACTCAATAAAACATGCCTGTATTTTACATTTATTTACAATTGCCAGAGTTATATATCAAATTCTATTTGACTAGGCTGGCAGCCTTCACCCATCTCTCCCCAATCATCACAGTCACAACAGCAGTAAATGTGTGATAAATAGGATAATTGCTACAAGAAATTGTCTAAATGATTTGAAACTAAACAGCAGCTGAGACTCAGCACTGACCATCCATGACATGATGTGGCTGCAGTCTCAGACTTTGGAAGTTGGGATGTAGCTGGAAGAGCTGTACTGTGGTCATCAGATGTCCAGGCCAGGCAGTTTTACAGGTTTGTTGTCTTCCTTAAGCCAAAGCTGGAATCATAAAAAATGGACTTCCCAATGTTGAGGCCAAAAAAAAAAAAAAAAACTATTCTACGCCACATAAACTATAATTGTAGCAAGGATCTATGCAGTACACTGATCTGGAATCTTCCTCCAAATATACATAGAGGTGGAAAAGTCTTTTACTTGAAACTTTTGCAAACTGCTTGGTATAAATACAAGTAGCTTATTACAATTACAGTCCACATATGAAGTGCTTCAGTGCTTCTGCTATGACCATAAATACAGCACTGGACATTCATTTCTGAATACCACTACTATACTTCTGTACACATGTATACACACGTATACACACACACACACACACACACACACACACACACACACACACACACACACACACACACACACACACAGATATATACCAATATCGATATATATACATGTATGTAAATCAAAATATAAAAATGCATCTTTTGAAGATGGTACCCAGAAACCTGAACAAAAATCAGACTCTGTTTACCCAATTCAGTTGCATGTCATTAATTTTAACAGAGAAAATGTTCTCACTGTTCATTTTATCAGTTTATTATGAATGGGACAATACTTCTATTATTCCATTTATTTTGAATTCCTTTTTATATGTGTACCATTTGACAGGCACACAGAAATCTTTAAAAACTGCATTGCTATTATTACTTAGACTTATAATTTAGATATGCAGCTTTAGCATTCAAATAATAAATGCCTCATTACACTTTTTGAAACTGAAATGACTAAGTAAAGTAGTGTGCACCAGTTGACAGTGCAGCAAAATGAAAAAAAAAAAAAACTATCACAGTCAAATTACCTGTAAGACTACATAGGAATTTAAATGTTATTTAACTATACCTGAAAAGGTAACATGACGCATCCCATATTTTTATGCTCACTAATCAGATTTTGGTCACAGCAGACAGACCCAAGGGACACAATCCCTCTTTATGACATTACAGGTGCATGCACAGATTGCCATGACATGCCTTTCATCTTGTTCCTATCCCTCACTATTACAGCACCTACCTCTACCTTTGTGGCATTCTGATGCAAAGATGGTGCCAACAAGCCATGGACCCTGCAGCCCAGTCTGCCTGCCTTATGTTAAACATTTTGAAATGCTTGAGTCTTACTGGCACCTTTGATCTTTTTATCATCTATTTTATTGGTAAGTCTCCAGCATTGCTTTAATTTAGCATAGATGCTGTGTTCCACATGGAAAGAGACAGTATTACTAGCCTTAAATATTTGTGATTGCATAACTTGTTAAGATATGCAGCTTCTATTTTTGCTGCATTGCATCATTTTATGGTTAAGGGTGTTTCTGGCAGTGATTGCAATGTAATGGTTGAAAGAAACAAAGCAAACAACTGTGCCTGAGGCTTATAAGTAACATTAAAGGTATATTTTCCTGATGTTAGTGTACCATGCAGAGAAGATTAAATTCACCTAATATAAGCCCCATTCCTGCTAATCAAAGAGTTAAAGGTATGGGATATTGTGTTATTTAGTTTAAAGCATTATCCCATTTTCAGCATTGTTGGTGCAGATAGGTAAAAAAAAATCACCGATGTTCATTAAAACAGTGTTCCAATTTAAATACCTAAAACCTTATAAATTTTTGAGGGATGCCCCCCCCTCCCTCCTCCTGTACTTCCATTTACCTACATTCACTGACTTTAATATTCTAAATAAAGGTGACACAGTCTTGGAGAAAAGGGTATTCAGTTTTCCAAATAAAACAAGAATGAATGTATGTTTGCCATAAGGACTAAAGCAGCAGCAGTGTGATATCTACACAAGCAAATTATTTGGAGGTGGGCATCTATCCTTGTTGTCAGGCTTCCAGAGCAGTAGTCTTTAGAGTATAACTAGCGTTTTTCTCCCTTGCTGAAAGAATCAAGATAATGTGAACTAAAAAGGTGACAGCAGACAGGGCCATTTTGATTTTCATGTATTTATTTATTTACTTAGCTCTTGCACTCCAAATTATACTTATGCACTCCAAAATACTTATGTTTTAATTTCATTCAATGCTTTGTTACAACATGTTGCTCAAATGTTATTATTCTGTTTTCTATATTACTGTGTTTTTAGTAGTTTTGAAAATTGAAATTGTATTGTACTTAACTTTGTTGATATTAGCTTTGTAATAATTGTATACGTGGCTTTTCTCCCAGGGCCTCTATTGAAAACAGGCTCATTTTGTCCCAATGGACTTTCCGTGTTAACAAACTACAAATAAAAATAAATCAATAAAACTTTACCACAGTAAAAATGGTTATCAGTCTGTCAGTTTCTTCCATATCATTTCCAGGATTCTAAATACCCAAATTTAGGATTTTTTCTGATTTCGTAAATAGAACTGTGATTGCTCTACTGAGTGCTGCACTCCTGAGTGTGTCATCCTTGGGATGAGATTCCTAGTAACTATGACCATGCTTCTGATTTGCCAGCCATTCCCTATTACATATCATCAGCACACCAGCTTTTTTAATGAACATAGGCAATTTATTCTTCAAGGGCAGCAGGTACTGTATTTGTAGATGAAGTACTGAAATGCAAAGGTGTTTTCCAACAGCTACTTCTTCATTATTTACAGATTTATTTATTTTACATTTTATTTTACATTTGTTGACTGGGCTAGTCTAACTGGATATATGTCCATTTTCAATAGAGGCCCAGGGAGAAACGCTCCACATTAGTTATATAGCAAATAATGTACATAAAAAAAACACCCTTATCGATAGGCCGATGTTTAAATTACATGAGAAGCGATTAAACATAGTAGGCAAAGAACAAAGAGCTAACTATTTACAAAGATCAATGCAGGACAATATTCAGACAGTTTAAGCACAGCAGTTTTAACACAGAAACTTAATAAAATTAGAAAAAAGTTAATAAAGATAAGTGAGATTCAGCTGGTATTAATACATAGGCATAGCCATTGTGAGTTAAGGAAGGTTTTTAATTGCTTTTTGAAAAGTGGAGTAGATGTGAGGGATGTTAGTTTACTAGGAAGCTTATTCCAATAATTTCCAATAGAGTTAGTAAATAAACAATTGCCAGGTTTGTTGTTGGATTTAAGGGTTGCAACTAGTAGATTATTTGCTGAGCGTAGGGTACTGAGATATTTATATAGGTTGATCAGGTTAGACAGAATGGGAATATTTGTAGGATGCCACAAGATTTTGTGGGTGATAGTTAATTGTTGAAAGAGCATCTGGTTTTGGAGTTCCAGCCATCCTAGTTGTTTTAGGTTTTGACAGTGGTGAATATGGAAAGGGGATCCGGTGGCAAATCTAGCAATGTTATTGTAAGATGTGGTCAGCTTATTTAGATTGTATTTGGATAGATTAGTATAAATTGCGGCGGCATAGAGAAGGGTGGATAGTAGTTGCGTTTATGTAATAGTAGTCCTGGCTGTATGTGTAAGGAAGGGTTTTAGCCTATAGAGGGAACCAAGTTTTCTATTCACTGATTTGATGGTAAGGCTAATGTGAGTGTCAAAGTTAAGATTATGGACAATTATTACACCTAATAGTTTGGTAGTTGTGTCAGGTGCTATTACAGTGCCGTTGTTTGATATAACTGTGAAATCTATGGAGGGAGATTTCTGGGTAGGGGTGAATAGTAAAAGTTTTTTTTTTTGGGTTAAGGAGGAGACAGCATTTGGAGAACCAGTTTTCAACTAAGGTAAACATTTTTTGCATGTTAGACTGGAGTTCAGCAGTAGATGCTGCAGTGCAGATTAATGTTGAGTCGTCAGCATATTGAATACAGATGGTTTGGGGTAGTGATGTTTTCAGGTCATTGATAAAAATAGAAAAGAGGAGGGGCCCCAGAATAGAGCCTTGTGGGACTCCAAGGGAGATAGGGAGTAGAGTAGATAGGCTGTTGTCCCAGAGGACTGCTTGTTGTCTATTTCCAAGATAGGATTTAAACCATTTGACAGCCTGAGTGTGAACTGAAAGTGAAGTAAGTGTATCTAACATTAAATGATGATTTACCATGTCAAAGGCTTTGGAGAGGTCTAGAAAGAGAGCAGAGGAGAGCAAGTTGTTATTTCGATTTTTATTAATAGAGTCAGAGAAGGATAGGAGTGCAGTATTAGTACTATGAAAAGGCCTAAAGCCATGCTGGCAGTCAGCTAAAAGATTATTTTGGAGGAGATGATCAAGAAGTTGCTGGTGAATGGATTTCTCCATGATTTTAGCCAAAGGAGAAAGTAGAGCTATAGGACAGAAGTTAGTGAGTTCAGTTGAGTTACCTCCTTTATGTAGAGGGATAATATGTGAAATCTTCCACAGGATTGGTATATAGCCTTCTGTGGTAGTTCTGTTAATTAAGATGGAGATAGGGTAGGTGAGTACTCTAGCTGCTATTTGCAGAAATTCAGCTGGACGGATGTCAGCAGAGGGGGTACATGGTTTTAGTTTATGAAGGTGGGAATGGATGAAAGAGGTAGGTACAGGTTGTAGTTGTAAGACATGAGGTATGTTGGTTTGAGAGAAAGTATTTGAGATGCTGGCTGGAGATAGAGTACTTGTTAGTGATTGGACTGTGTCCACAAAGAATCTATTAAAGGAGTTAGCAATTTGGCTGGGAGATTTCTGAGTCAAGTTAGCTGGAGTAGGTGTTTTGGAATGCCCTGGGTGGAGTAGGCTATTTATACCTGACCAGAATTTGTATGGGCTTTTATGTTGAGCTTATTTGAGTTTATGATAGTAGTTTTTTTTTGTCTTGGAGTATCAATTTCTTTGTGGCATTTCTCAGCTGTCTAAAGCTTTCATGATCAGATGGGTTTTTAGTATTTCTCCATTTAGACCAGATTCTATTTCTTTGAAGTATTTTTTGCCTTGTCTCCTTAGTGAGCCAAGGTGCAGGTTTGTTCTTAGTTTTGACAGTTCTATAGGGGGCAGGGTGTTCTAGGATTTGTAGAAATTTATTGTTAAAATAAGAGACAGCTTTGTCAAGCTGTAGGTATTTAAGGGATAACCAATTACAGGCTTTACGTTTGGCTTGGAAGTTTGCTGGGTTGAGGGTTTTTTTTTATTACGGATAGTTCTATAGATTGTTTGGTTAGGTATAGTGTTTTTTGTCTGGTAATAAAGGTAAGAGAATGATCACTGATATCATCAGGCAGTATGCCTGTTTTATAGGAGAGGGGTTACTGTTGACTAGTATCCAGTCTAAGATAGCTTGATTGTTGCTTGGTTTGTGTATTCTGGTGGGGGAGGTAATGGTTTGATTGAAGCCATACAGGTTTATGTGAGAGGTTGGCTGTGGTGAGCTGCAACAGTTCCAGTCAATGTTAAAATCTCCAAGGAGTATGGTTTCCTGTGGGAGGGATATGGAGAGCCAGTTGAGGATATTTTCGAGAGTATTAGTGTTGTTTCCTGGTGGGATGTAGGAACAAATTATATGTAATGATTTGTTAGCATTTAGCTATAGGTTAGAGATTAGGATTTCAGTGTTAGTGGAAGAGAGAGGTTAAATATTTAGTGGTGTAACCTGTAATTGAGATTTATATAGTATTGCTACCCCACCACTCTTTTTATTTAGATGGTCAGATCTCAGGATGTTATGACCAGGTGGGATTATATCATTGTCTTTAGTTATTGGTTTGAGCCACGTTTTTGTGAGACATAGGATATCAAAAGAGTGAACGTGCAGCAGGGCATGAAGTAGGGTTATTTTATTATTTAAGCTACATATATTAAGGTGGCCTATGAGGAGGGAGTTATTGGCACTAGTGAAGATATAAGACATAATGGGTTGGTCAGAGTGAGGAGTAGAGATAGTATTGTTTGGGCCAGGATTGGGATGAATATATCCATGTAGTTATAGGGGTTGTATAGGGCTATAAAGGTGTTTCAAGAGTTTAAAGAAGATAGAGATTTGTTTTCTAGTGTGAGGATACTTAATATGGGTTATTCTATGAAATTGTGGATGAAGGCAGAAAGATGAGGATGTTATGTCAAAGGGTGTTTGTAAGGTTAGAGGATTAAATAGAGTTGTTTGTTTTAAGGTGGGATGAAATCTTGTAAGGCTAAGATGTTCATAGTAGGTGAGGTAATGGGATAAGATTAGGGGGGTAAGAATAGTAAGAGCGAGAGGGCTATAAGAGAGGCAAGGCCTGCCTACAATAGGCATCGTTGGGACAAAGGGGAGATAGAAGCTGGGAGATATAAAATAGAAAAGAGAGGAGGTAAAAGGGTGGAGTTGTTGAAGGGAAAAAGAATGAGGTAGTTGGAGGTATCAGGTGACTGGATAGGTAAGTTAAAGAGGTAGTGAGAGCTGTTAGATAATAGAGGATGGAGGTGTGGCTTGGGAAGTATAAGTGTAGGTTTACTGGGGTGGGTGAGATTTGGTGGTAGGGTAGGGGAGCGGAGTGAGCCCACAGGGTGAGCGGAGCGGGTTAGAGCAAGTGAGGAATAGTGTCAGAAACAATCAGTGAAATACCTGAATACAGCTAACTTCTTAGCAGTGCTAGGTAAGAGGGGAGTGCTAGAATATGTGTACAACAACAAGGACTAAAAGTCTGTAGGAGGAGATTGAGGAAAGGAGAAAAGGACTACAGCAAGTACAGGTAACTAGCAAGATCATACAGTATTTCAAAGTATTTCAGATATATTTAATCTGGAATTATTCATATGACTTTTACTTCTGTAGAGTTTGTGCATATTGACTGATATTGTTCCCTGTTCTGTATACAAAGCAAGGATAATATGGAGTCAGTGGTGTAATTACTTATGTCATGAAAAAATATATTTCCTTGTCCATCCCAGTTTTTCCATCACTGTCTTCCTGCACCTGGCTATAGGTTCATATCCAGGAATTTAGTGACAGCAATTTGAGTGGCCTCTAATGGTTAAAATGTTCTGAAATGGTACTGCTATTGCTTCATATATTTTGTTTCACTGCTTAGTGGAAAATATGTACAAAATTATAACTTTAAAACACATTGTAACAAGTGTTGCTGTATTTAATAAGGAATATAATTTAATTTAATTAGGAAGGTAAATCAAAGTATGTGTGCATTAGTCCTCAAAATCTGTGCAAGGGGCCCATAGTTTGAAAACAGCCCAAAGGTACACTTAATACATGATTGTCCAGGTTTATTTTCTATAAATGTGAGTTTCAAGGGCAGTGAAGCTTACTGTTACTCATGCTAAGTCTGTTTTTATTATGAGACTCTATTTTGTTTAGCAGAAGGCAATCAAAGTTTGTACTATAACATCTGAAATAAAACTATTAAATTAAATCCAAATATCTGTAATCTATGTAGAAGCAAGGAAGAAGAAGAAAACTGTATGCATACTGACAGATTTGAACAGTGTTTATGGTAACTAGGAATACATAGCCAAGTAATGGGGCACTGAATGGTGGATCCATTGCCATTGGGAGCTCATCCATTGTGCTGCCTAGAGCCCTACTTCACCATTATCTGGCTCTGGAAAAGGCAATTCAGTGGTGTTATTTGATTTCCAAAAGTGCTTTGATACAGTAGAATGGATGTTCATGTATGATGTCCCATCTAAGCTGGGCCTAATAGAGGTATTTCTTAGGAAATGTAAACTGTTGTGTATACTCAACCCCTAAGGCTAGCGTTAATACAAATGGTATTGTTTCCCCAAATAGAGATTTATCATGGGACATGGCAGGTGTGTCCCTTATCCCCTTATGTATTTCTTTTGCTGAAGTACACACTAGATAGGGATATGCAAACCAAGTATTTGAATTATGGTATTCAGTATGATGAACATGATAGAATGCTATCATCTTAGTTCATAGATGATAGCTTTATCTGGCTAGAAACAGTGATGGTAGCATTACCATTTTATTAAGTAGATAAGAGAAAAGTGCTTTCTGGTCAAGGCGTAAGATAAACCCATCTAAATCTAGAATGTACCTATTAACAAAACTTGTCATAAATTAATTGTAAAAATGGTGGCAATGCCCTTTTGACATCATGACACAGCAGAACTATATGGGGATTAACTTCATAACAGTGTTGACTGATATGATAATGGCAAATATAAAACCTTGCTGGTATTTATTGACTCACATGTCAAGGTTAAGAAGGGTCTGACCCTGCCATTCCTATCAAGAATATAAGCTGTCAATATGTTTTTACTTTAAAAAATTATATTTGTTGTTAGGCATATCCCCTTTTTATTGGGGAATAAAATAGTAGCAAATATTCAATGTAAACTATTTAATTTTGTATGGTTAGGGTAAAGATTTAGATTTTCTAGAAATAAAATGTTTACCAGTATTAATGATGGTGATATGGGTAGCCCTAGTATTCAAATATATGGAACAGCAGTGGCAGCCAGACATTACTTTAAAGCTAGAAGGAAAACCAAAACTTGGTGATATGAGGTGGGATCGAGCTTAACGTTGGAGCAAGACAATGAAGATACCCATTCATCATGAAATAAGGTATGGAATCCACGAATCTTGAAAGTAGATTACAATGCATATTCTAAAAGAGTTCAGTAGGGTTGTATGGCTAGGTTCCTGGATATGAACCTATAGCCAGGTGCAGGAAGACAGTGATGGAAAAACTGGGATGGACAAGGAAATATATTTTTTCATGACATAAGTAATTACACCACTGACTCCATATTATCCTTGCTTTGTATACAGAACAGGGAACAATCTCCAGCCCAGGTTAATTGATGGCAATAGTTTCAGTTAAGACATTTTACATCCAAATATATATGGTCAGAGAATGGAGACTGGGATAGTTTATTGCATACCTGTGGGTGATGGTGGTTCACCACTGACTAATCCTGTGCTGAGACTAAGAACCTTATACACCTATGTCACCAGCAGGAGTGCAGATACTTTGCAGAGCCTAAGAGAAAATGGGAAAAATGATGCATTATATGATATTAGATAAGGGATGGGAGCAAATATTGCAACTGATTGATGCATTATATGATATTAGATAAGGGATGGGAGCAAATATTGCAACTGATTGATGCGTTATATTATATTAGATAAGGGATGGGAGCAAATATTGCAACTGATTGATGCATTATATGATATTAGATAAGGGATGGGAGGAAATATTGCAACTGATTGATGCATTATATGATATTAGATAAGGGATGGGAGCAAATATTGCAAATGATTGATGCATTATATGATATCAGATAAGGGATGGGAGCAAATATTGCAACTGATTGATGCATTATATGATATTAGATAAGGGATGGGAGCAAATATTGCAACTGATTGATGCATTATATGATATCAGATAAGGGATGGGAGCAAATATTGCAACTGATTGATGCATTATATGATATCAGATAAGGGATGGGTGCAAATATTGCAACTGATTGATGCATTATATGATATCAGATAAGGGATGGGAGCAAATATTGCAACTGATTGATGCATTATATGATATCAGATAAGGGATGGGAGCAAATATTGCAACTGATTGATGCATTATATGATATTAGATAAGGGATGGGAGCAAGTATTGCAACTGATTGATGCATTATATGATATTAGATAAGGGATGGGAGCAAATATTGCAACTGATTGATGCATTATATGATATTAGATAAGGGATGGGAGCAAATATTGCAACTGATTGATGCATTATATGATATCAGATAAGGGATGGGAGCAAATATTGCAACTGATTGATGCATTATATGATATCAGATAAGGGATGGGTGCAAATATTGCAACTGATTGATGCATTATATGATATCAGATAAGGGATGGGAGCAAATATTGCAACTGATTGATGCATTGTATGGTATTAGATAAGGGATGGGAGCAAATATTGCAACTGATTGATGCATTATATCATATTAGATAAGGGATGGGAGCAAATATTGCAACTGATTGATGCATTGTATGATATTAGATAAGGGATGGGAGCAAATATTGCAACTGATGCTGACTGTAAGCTTCACTCCAATCACAATTTTTGCACATGAAATGATTCCATACTTGGCAACTAGCACTTAATAAAATTACAAGCGACAATATGGCTGGAGTGATTAAATGTTGGAGGTGTGGGGAGTGTCCAGCTAACTATTTATATATAGTCTGGGAGTGTACAGTGGTAACAACAATATGGTCATGGGTGATTGGGAAGATCTGATGGGCCACTAAACAGCCAATGTCACATGATAAGGATATTCTCTTCTGCCTTTCAAACATACAACCTGCTATGCAACTAATGTACACCACGTCACAATGGTTGAGGTTGTCAATGGGCACATTGCTAGCTGTTATCTTCAGATGTTGTAACTGCATTAATCCTGACTGGCAAAAGTATTTTTTTACAAATAGTACATAGTTTTAACTGCACACACAATCAAAGGATAAAAAGGAGTATACAGAGCTGACTTCCATATTTTTATATATGACAGGCAATAATGCGTGAAAGGAAAGAGGGCAATGCAGTCCTTCTTATGATACAGTGTTGTAGATGCTATACCTTGGGTAAAAGTAGAATTATTGGAGGAAGGTTCAAAGAATTGAAATTAGCCTGGGAGTTAATTAGCCTACTTTTTTGGGTGGTGGGGGGTGGTTGGTCCTGATGGAAAAATAGGTAAGGGGTTCTCATGCACATTATATTATGGTAATAGTTAAGGCACAGGGCAAATGTGTATGAATATTTTTTAGGTGTTGCTTAAAATATGGAGGTGGAAATTGAAGGGGATAGATAAAATAATAATTGTAAAATAGATTATTGTAGCAGGGGCTGGTTTTCTCTATGGTTATCATTTTCTCTTCTGGCTACATCTTTTTTGTAGGGTATTTATTTTCCAGATACTTGTTGAAGGTAAAGAATACATATATTTGTAACTTCCCAGCCGAAATTGCGCAAAGATGCAGCTGGTGACATGCATATGTTATATTTGTGAGTTTATGCTGGAATTGTTAGTCACAGCTGAGGTAGTTATATGGTTGTCCTGATACATACATGTACTGGCTATTGGATGTGATATCAAGATAATAATGGCATTATCTGCTGAAAAAACATTAACCTTTATGACTTTCCTCTACAATTTCTTCATGATGCTACTGGAAAGGTTGCTAACAAATGTGCCTAGGGAAGAGAAATTATACCCTACCCACAAAACTGTCATCTGCAGTGCCTTTTTAGCTTGGTAGAATGCCATTATACCTCCTGTTGTGAATACTATCATATGTTTAACTAGAAACCCCTTGCCAGTCACATATGCATTCCTACAGGTGATCCACAGGATGCCTCAGCTGAACAGCCAACCACCATTGAACATAAAATTATAAAATCCTGGTAGGAGAAGTGATGCTGTCACTGGGAAAGGAAATCCTCAGAGAAATGATCATGTAATTGTCTATAAGTACATAGAATGTGGCCTTAGAGAGCCTGCCAGCTCCATGGGCCTGAGGGTAATGGTCCTAGTGATGCATAGCCTTATCTTCCCTTGGCCCCAGTGTGTTCTAGTTCTCAGTCACAGCCTGTTTCTGCCCCTCTAGGTTCAGACAATGGGAACCTAGTATCGGAGACAAGCCAGGCCTCACTCATTTCTGTAAGTCTGTCACCTGTTCCAAAGTATCTGTGTAAGAACCAATGTGGTGGAATCAGATAATTCTTCCACCTGGCCCTCAGTCTTACAAGATATTCACAGGATGTTACCTGAGAACTTAAAGATAGTTACTGTGCCTGACACTTTATGTTTCACACTCCAGTGCCCATTTATAGGTTCATAGATTCATAGGTTTCTACTAGGCTATCTGCCCTAAGGCATTTTATAAGCCTAGCCCAGAGTTTTTGTGGCTTACGCCACCCCTTATGTTAAAAAATACTGTGCCCATTAGTTTTTTATGCCTCTGTCCAGCAGTGACACAGAGATGATTCCCGGGGTAAACCTACGATCTCCCATCCACCGGTCAAGATTTCTCTTGAACAGAGCCAGCGAGGTGCATTTCTCAAGTGCAAACACCAAAAAAATGTGTCCATACTAGTAGTATCTACTCTATTCATTTCATTTTTTTCCATTATCGAAAATTCACAGAATGCATGTTTGGCTAGTAGCAGGCTGAGCCCAAAATATCTGAGCCTTTCACCTGGGGTGAGGTTCTGAGGATACAAAGGAAATCCCTTCTGCTGCACATATCATTCTGACCAGATGTACTTTCATTTTGATTAAGCTATATACAAAAAGGGTACCATCACCTCAGCCCCCTCCTCAACAGAGTAGATCTCCATCAGAGAAATCCTGAGCTTCTTCAGAGTATATATAAATAGTTGAAGGAGCTGGTAGTAAGGAGCTTTTAGAAGGGTCATGTTGTTTCAGTGAAGCCACTTTCATAGATGATGTTCAGAATGAAGAATTACAACTGGGAATACTTTATAGTGAAACAATTCTGTGTCAGAACACGTTTGACTGTTAATTTCAAAATGAACTGTGATGGTTCTGAACATCACCATTCAGGAAGCTGATGATGCCTTCATGTTGTGTGACCATGGAGTAAATATGTATAAGTAAAGAAGATGTAAGGTGAAATGACCCTCACATAGGGATGCAGGAGGGCATAGCAATCCTTAGAAATGAGAGTAGTTGACATTTTCTTTTCACTTTCTTGTATGTTCTGGCTTTTTGGCTTTAATTGTGCATTTTAACATGTGTGGTTTGATTTCTTGATATTTTTTGCACCCACTGGGTTTCTTTGTTGGGCTTGAGTTTTTGACATGCATTCTCCTTCAGACTCCCAGTAAAAGATATCTTAAGCTTTGTGGACTGTAAGAATCCAGCTCCACTGTCATCCCATAAGTTATTTAGGCCTTTGAAAGTGATTCATTATGGCTGTACTTCAAACTGCTAGCTCCAAATTAGCTTGGAAACTCCTACAGTGTCTAAGAAAAATAGGGATACTTGTATAAGAACGCAGTGGCCATTTCCACAGTGGTGCTTATAGCCACGTCACTGGGTAGGGTTAGCACAAAGGATCAGAGCCATTCCTAGAAAGAAGAAAAGCAGGGTGCTTAACTATTTTGGTAAGTAGTAATATAACTTTTCCACTGTATAAATCAGGTCCACAAAACTGACAGACTCATTGGGGGATGTTATCAGTCAAATTGAAGACATGGCAAAGAATTTAGAAGATGAGACCCTTAAAGACAAGATTTTTAAACTAAGTATGACTGCCACAGAGACAGGAAAATACAGAACCATATGCATATGATGCTGTAAATGCTGGTGCAACATTGCAGTCACACAAACCTACTGTCTAAAAGCATGCTTGTCTAAGAATTCAATCTCTCCCTGAAGATGATGAAGGACAATTATTAAAGACACCTTTAGATTATTAAATGTGACAGTTAAAATCTTTATTAAAATACTTCTTCAAAGACTTTCCAGGAACTTTCCAGGGCATAATAACACAAAAGAAATGAAAGTGTATATAAAAAAATAAAGTGATTATTCAATTTACCAACTAAATAAGCAATCAACTGCAGCAAAGCTTTCAATTTAAAGTCAGTACTCAGCCCCTCTTGTCTCAAAGTTTGACGTTTCAGAATTAACATTGCTTCTTTTTTTTTTCCAGAAAAAGCTTTGCATCTATATTACTAGCCTTTGCATTAATTTGAAGTAAAACTGTAGCAAAATGTCTTTCAAGCATTATATTCTGGCAATTAAAAAATGTTGAGCAGCAGCTTTGTGTCTGTTATGCATTACTATATCTCTTAGGTGTTGCTGGACCCAGGTTTTAAAATTTCCTTTAGGTTTCTCCTGTATAAATCAGGTCACAGGAACACTAATGTCATCAAAAGTGTAAGTTCCAACTGCATTATATTCTTGTTGCCAATATTCATACTGACAAATGCTGTGGTTACCACAGGGGACAGTGTCCCCGGTTATTAATAACTCAGACTACTACTACAGGATCTTTCTTAAAGCTCACCAATCCAATGGAAACGGAGTGTAAAAAAACAATAAACACAAAAAGCTCAGCACGGCTCACTAGATCCAATAAAGGCAAACACAATTTTGTAAAAAGATATTGTCCACATACCAAAAAGTATACTGGTTAAGTCCAAAAACAATTTAATGTACAAAAATACACAAAAGATTATGCACTTTCATTCCTCACAGGGACATTCATCAGAATAACACTTCACTCTGCCTTACCATTTAAATATCTTCTCTTAATTGCTTACAATTAGCAATTCCCTTAATTACCTAAAAATTTAACACATCATACAATATTATTACAAAGGAATACACTTAAAACCAAATGTGTATGTAAAAAATAAATATATATAAAACACATTTTTTTTTGAAAAAAGCACTTTAAATACATTCAGTATTGCAAAGCTCTTCTTTTTAAAGCAGAGACAATGGAGTAATGTTCATTTAACCTGTGGGGGGGGGGGGTGCAAGAATCCAGGGCTAACTGCCACATAAGTTCTCTGTATTCAAGGGCTTTCCCTTTCAGGAATGTCCACTTTCTCTATCACCCAGAACTTGAATCTAGTTTGTACCAGTTTAATGTATGTTTAAATAAAATATTTGTTTCTCTTTGTTTAGTAATCTCGTACATGTATTAATGCATTTTTTGTTTTCATTTTCTCTCAGTTTTCCCTATATAATATGAGAGACATTCAATGCAGTAAGCCACATACATTACCCCTTTTGTATAACAGCTATAATGACCACTAGCTGTTATTTTCCATTGTCTGTCACCAGTATACAATTCAGTCGTATTTGCAATACATGGACATTGGGGACACATGCCATATTTGAAGGTACGTGAGCTTTCCCAAACTTGACTATAGCATCTATTATTTTCAAAAATAACTTTCAAATTTGGGCCTCTCTTAAATCCAAATTTTAAGGTCTTACCAAACATTTCTAGGCTATTGTGCATCTTAGAAAAAAGTTCCCAGTACCTTATAACAATAGTTTTTACTTCCCTAGTGTCTCTATGATAATCAATTGCCATAAATAATTCTTGCCCGTGATCCAGTATCTTGTCTACCCTAAATTCTGAAACTGTATCTCCTTGATCTTTAACTATAGTTGATACTACCTGGATACTGTCTTTGTTATAGGGCACCAAAGGTACATATTTGTAACCCCATTCCCTCAAAATGTCATCCTTGATGGTTTTAATTAAGTCCTTTGGATAATCCCTTGCAATATAAAGTTCCTCAATGTAATTGAGTTCTCTTACTAAATCTTCCTTAAGAGTGGTCATATGGGCTGCCCTCACCATCTCCCCTCTCACAATATTCTTTTTCTGTAAAAAAGATGTTCACTCAAAAAATGTAAATATGAATTTGAAAATATTCTTTACGATATAAAGTAGATGCATATCTTTTTCTCTTAGTATCATTTTTTGATTTTAACATTGAAAAATATATTTTCTCAACTCTTATATTAAGCGTGAAGGTTAGAAACTGGGTTGTGTTGTTAATATATGTAACAAAAACTTCAATCAACTCAAGCAGTCCCTTCCAGATGATAAATATATCATCCAGGAAGTGGTAAAATGCTCTAATGTTGGTGTATAATGTAGAGCCAAAAACATGGTGTTGTTCCCAGTATAGTAACACAATACTGGCAAACACAGGGGCACATGAAGGCCCCATGGCCACCCCATAGGTCTGTTTGTAGTATTCACCCTGGAAAAAATGTAATTGTTCTTAAGCACAAGTTCCATATTTTCAACAATTAACTAAAATCCAGTTGTAACAGAAACTGAAAATCAATAAGGACTTCTTCAAACCAGGATAAACCAGTATTATGCGGTATTACACTAAAAAAGATCTTTGACACACCAAACACACACACACACTTTGAGATAAGTATTTATACAACTTCACAGACACTCCTGGGAAAGGCTGACACAGATCATCCAGCTGTGCCCCTTTACCCATACTATATTGTAGTAATTACTGCCACCACCCAGCTAATAATATCAGCTACTAAAAGGCTCTTAAAAGGGTGTCCAATTATTACCATGCAATATTATAATCCAATGGTAGTATGACTAACAGTCAAGGCTTACTTTAGAGTGGCCTATTATAATAACCTCTATAAATATGCAATGTACTCTAGAGCTTATCTCTACACAAACCAGCCACAGGTAGAAGGTTTTAAAAATATTTAATAATAAATAATTCAAACACAAGACAAAACTACTACACCACAGAGATATCTATGAGTTCAGAGTTCACACAGAAACTTAAAATAATACAGTAGGGCAGGTCTGATTTCAAATAAAAATACCTAATTAATCTTTACTAGCTTTAACTATTCCTACAAGAAATCACAGTGCTAAAAACATACATGTGAGCATAAGGCAGAGTGCTGATAAGTTGGATATCAAGATCAAAATGCTCTCTAATCTCTTGTGAGAAATAGTACTTAAACATTACAAACAAACATGTCTCTAAGGCCCTCCCAAATTCATTTTTGACACTTGGGTTTTCCCAGTATTCATATTGCATCATCTTAACACCTGGTCTGAGAAACTTACAACAATAGAAGACATTTCACAATGTATATTCTAAAAGAAACCAGAGCAATAAAGTACATTCCACATCTAAAATCTGGTCATAAACTTTAGCCTTAAAACAATGGGCATGAAACCTTCATCCAGACGCACTGGAGCCAAATTCTAATATGAAAGGGTCACAACATGCTTCACTGGGCCAGTAGAGTTCAATGTTGTCACATATTTTGAAGGTCCACATTTCACAATATTATTTTACACTCAATAAAACATGCTTGTATTTTACATTTATTTACAATTGCCAGAATTATATATCAAATTCTATTTGACTAGGCTGGCAGCCTTCGCCCATCTCTCCCCAATCATCACAGTCACAGCAGCAGTAAATGTGTGATAAATAGGATAATTGCTACAAGAAATTGTCTAAATGATTTGAAACTAAACAGCAGCTGAGACTCAGCACTGACCATCCATGACATGATGTGGCTGCAGTCTCAGACTTTGGAAGTTGGGATGTAGCTGGAAGAGCTGTACTGTGGTCATCGGATGTCCAGGCCAGGCAGTTTTACAGGTTTGTTGTCTTCCTTAAGCCAAAGCTGGAATCATAAAAAATGGACTTCCCAATGTTGAGGCCAAAAAAAAAAAAAAAAAAACTATTCTACACCACATAAACTATAATTGTAGCAAGGATCTATGCAGTACACTGATCTGGAATCTTCCTCCAAATATACATAGAGGTGGAAAAGTCTTTTACTTGAAACTTTTGCAAACTGCTTGGTATAAATCCAAGTAGCTTATTACAATTACAGTCCACATATGAAGTGCTTCAGTGCTTCTGCTATGACCATAAATACAGCACTGGACATTCATTTCTGAATACCACTACTATACTTCTGTACACATGTATACACACGTATACACACGTATACACACACACACACACACACACACACACACACACACACACACACACACACACACACACAGATATATACCAATATCGATATATATACATGTATGTAAATCAAAATATAAAAATGCATCTTTTGAAGATGGTACCCAGAAACCTGAACAAAAATCAGACTCTGTTTACCCAATTCAGTTGCATGTTATTAATTTTAACAGAGAAAATGTTCTCACTGTTCATTCTATCAGTTTATTATGAATGGGACAATACTTCTATTATTCCATTTATTTTGAATTCCTTTTTATATGTGTACCATTTGACAGGCACACAGAAATCTTTAAAAACTGTATTGCTATTATTACTTAGACTTATAATTTAGATATGCAGCTTTAGCATTCAAATAATAAATGCCTCATTACACTTTTTGAAACTGAAATGACTAAGTAAAGTAGTGTGCACCAGTTGACAGTGCAGCAAAATGAAAAAAGAAAAAACTATCACAGTCAAATTACCTGTAAGACTACAATGGAATTTAAATGTTATTTAACTATATCTGAAAAGGTAACATGAAGCATCCCATATTTTTATGCTCACTAATTAGATTTTGGTCACAGCAGACGGACCCAAGGGAAACAATCCCTCTTTATGACATTACAGGTGCATGCACAGATTGCCATGACATGCCTTTCATCTTGTTCCTATCCCTCACTATTACAGCACCTACCTCTACCTTTGTGGCATTCTGATGCAAAGATGGTGCCAACAAGCCGTGGACCCTGCAGCCCAGTCTGCCTGCCTTATGTTAAACATTTTGAAATACTTGAGTCTTACTGGCACCTTTGATCTTTTTATCATCTATTTTATTGGTAAGTCTCCAGCATTGCTTTAATTTAGCATAGATGCTGTGTTCCACATGGAAAGAGACAGTATTACTAGCCTTAAATATTTGTGATTGCATAACTTGTTAAGATATGCAGTTTCTATTTTTGCTGCATTGCATCATTTTATGGTTAAGGGTGTTTCTGGCAGTGATTGCAATGTAATAGTTGAAAGAAACAAAGCAAACAACTGTGCCTGAGGCTTATAAGTAACATTAAAGGTATATTTTCCTGATGTTAGTGTACCATACAGAGAAGATTAAATTCACCTAATATAAGCTTTATTCTTGCTAATCAACGAGTTAAAGGTATGGGATATTGTGTTATTTAGTTTAAAGCATTATCCCATTTTCAGCATTGTTGGTGCAGATAGGTAAAAAAAAAAATCACCGAAGTTCATTAAAACAGTGTTCCAATTTAAATACCTAAAACCTTATAAATTTTTGAAGGGTGCCCCCCCCCTTCCTCCTGTACTTCCATTTACCTACATTCACTGACTTTAATATTCTAAATAAAGGTGACACAGTCTTGGAGAAAAGGGTATTCAGTTTTCCAAATAAAACAAGAATGAATGTATGTTTGCCATAAGGACTAAAGCAGCAGCAGTGTGATATCTACACAAGCAAATTATTTGGAGGTGGGCATCTATCCTTGTGGTCAGGCTTCCAGAGCAGTAGTCTTTAGAGTATAACTAGCGTCTTTCTCCCTTGCTGAAAGAATCAAGATAATGTGAACTAAAAAGGTGACAGCAGACAGGGCCATTTTGATTTTCATGTATTTATTTATTTACTTAGCTCTTGCACTCCAAATTATACTTATGTACTCCAAAATACTTATGTTTTAATTTCATTCAATGCTTTGTTACAACACGTTGCTCAAATGTTATTATTCTGTTTTCTATATTACTGTGTTTTTAGTAGTTTTGAAAATTGAAATTGTATTGTACTTAACTTTGTTGATATTAGCTTTGTAATAATTGTATACGTGGCTTTTCTCCCAGGGCCTCTATTGAAAACAGGCTCATTTTGTCCCAATGGACTTTCCGTGTTAACAAACTACAAATAAAAATAAATAAATAAATTAATAAAACTTTACCACAGTAAAAATGGTTATCAGTCTGTCAGTTTCTTCCATATCATTTCCAGGATTCTAAATACCCAAATTTAGGATTTTTCTGATTTAAGTAAATAGGACTGTGATTGCTCTACTGAGTGCTGCACTCCTGAGTGTGTCATCCTTGGGATGAGATTCCTAGTAACTATGACCATGCTGCTGATTTGCCAGCCATTCCCTATTACATATCACCAGCACACCATTTTTAATATAACATAGACAATTTGTTCTTCAAGGGCAGCAGGCACTGCATTTGTAGACGATGCACTGAAATGCAAAGGTGTTTTCCAACAGCTACTTCTTCATTATTTACAGATTTATTTATTTTACATTTTATTTTACATTTGTTGACCGGGCTAGTCTAACTGGATATATGTCCATTTTCAATAGAGGCCCGGGGAGAAAAGCTCCACATTAGTTATATAGCAAATAATGTACATAAAAAAACACCCTTATCGATAGGTCGATGTTTAAATTACATGAGAAGCGATTAAACATACTAGGCAAAGAACAAAGAGCTAACTATTTACAAAGATCAATGCAGGACAATATTCAGACAGTTTAAGCACAGCAGTTTTAACACAGAAACTTAATAAAATTAGAAAAAAAGTTAATAAAGATAAGTGAGATTCAGCTGGTATTAGTACATAGGCATAGCCATTGTGAGTTAAGGAAGGTTTTTAATTGCTTTTTGAAAAGTGGAGTAGATGTGAGGGATGTTAGTTTACTAGGAAGCTTATTCCAATAATTTCCAATAGAGTTAGTAAATAAACAATTGCCAGGTTTGTTGTTGGATTTAAGGGTTGCAACTAGTAGCTTATTTGCTGAGCGTAGGGTACTGAGATTTTTATATAGATTGATCAGGTTAGACAGAATGGGAATATTTGTAGGATGCCACAAGATTTTGTGGGTGATAGTTAATTGTTGAAAGAGCATCTGGTTTTGGAGTTCCGGCCATCCTAGTTGTTTTAGGTTTTGGCAGTGGTGAATATGGAAAGGGGATCCGGTGGCAAATCTAGCAATGTTATTGTAAGATGTGGCCAGCTTATTTAGATTGTATTTGGATAGATTAGTATAAATTGGGGCGGCGTAGAGAAGGGTGGATAGTAGGTGCGTTTGGGTAATAGTAGTCCTGGCTGTAGGTGTAAGGAAGGGTTTTAGCCTATAGAGGGAACCAAGTTTTCTATTCACTGATTTGATGGTAAGGTTAATGTGAGTGTCAAAGTTGAGATTATGGTCAATTATTACACCTAACAGTTTGGTAGTTGTGTCAGGTGCTATTACAGTGCCGTTGTTTGATATAACTGTGAAATCTATGGAGGGAGATTTCTGGGTAGGGGTGAATAGTAAAAGTTTTTTTTTTTTTTTTTTGGGGTTAAGGAGGAGACAGCATTTGGAGAACCAGTTTTCAACTAAGGTAAACATTTTTTGTGTGTTAGACTGGAGTTCAGCAGTAGATGCTGCAGTGCAGATTAATGTTGAGTCGTCGGCATATTGAATACAGATGGTTTGGGGTAGTGATGTTTTCAGGTCATTGATAAAAATACAAAAGAGGAGGGGCCCCAGAATAGAGCCTTGTGGGACTCCAAGGAAGATAGGGAGTAGAGCAGATAGGTTGTTGTCCCAGAGGACTGCTTGTTGTCTATTTCCAAGATAGGATTTAAACCATTTGACAGCCTGAGTGTGAACTGAAAGTGAAGTAAGTGTATCTAACATTAAATAATGATTTACAATGTCAAAGGCTTTGGAGAGGTCTAGAAAGAGAGCAGAGGAGAGCAAGTTGTTATTTCGATTTTTATTAATAGAGTCAGAGAAGGATAGGAGTGCAGTATTAGTACTATGAAAAGGCCTAAAGCCATGCTGGCAGTCAGCTAAAAGATTATTTTGGAGGAGATGATCAAGAAGTTGCTGGTGAATGGATTTCTCCATGATTTTAGCCAAAAGAGAAAGTAGAGCTATAGGACAGAAGTTAGTGAGTTCAGTTGAGTTACCTCCTTTATGTAGAGGGATAATATGTGAAATCTTCCACAGGACTGGTATATAGCCTTCTGTGATAGTTCTGTTAATTACGATGGAGATAGGGTAGGCGAGTACTCTAGCTGCTATTTGCAGAAATTCAGCTGGAAGGAGGTCAGCAGAGGAAGAGTATAACTAGAGTATAACTAGCGTCTTTCTCCCTTGCTGAAAGAATCAAGATAATGTGAACTAAAAAGGTGACAGCAGACAGGGCCATTTTGATTTTCATGTATTTATTTATTTACTTAGCTCTTGCACTCCAAATTATACTTATGTACTCCAAAATACTTATGTTTTAATTTCATTCAATGCTTTGTTACAACACGTTGCTCAAATGTTATTATTCTGTTTTCTATATTACTGTGTTTTTAGTAGTTTTGAAAATTGAAATTGTATTGTACTTAACTTTGTTGATATTAGCTTTGTAATAATTGTATTGGCTTTTCTCCCAGGGCCTCTATTGAAAACAGGCTCATTTTGTCCCAATGGACTTTCCGTGTTAACAAACTACAAATAAAAATAAATAAATAAATTAATAAAACTTTACCACAGTAAAAATGGTTATCAGTCTGTCAGTTTCTTCCATATCATTTCCAGGATTCTAAATACCCAAATTTAGGATTTTTTCTGATTTCGTAAATAGAACTGTGATTGCTCTACTGAGTGCTGCACTCCTGAGTGTGTCATCCTTGGGATGAGATTCCTAGTAACTATGACCATGCTGCTGATTTGCCAGCCATTCCCTATTACATATCACCAGCACACCAGTTTTTTTAATAAACATAGGCAATTTATTCTTCAAGGGCAGCAGGCACTGTATTTGTAGATGAAGTACTGAAATGCAAAGGTGTTTTCCAACAGCTACTTCTTCATTATTTACAGATTTATTTATTTTACATTTTATTTTACATTTGTTGACCGGGCTAGTCTAACTGGATATATGTCCATTTTCAATAGAGGCCCGGGGAGAAAAGCTCCACATTAGTTATATAGCAAATAATGTACATAAAAAAACACCCTTATCGATAGGTCGATGTTTAAATTACATGAGAAGCGATTAAACATACTAGGCAAAGAACAAAGAGCTAACTATTTACAAAGATCAATGCAGGACAATATTCAGACAGTTTAAGCACAGCAGTTTTAACACAGAAACTTAATAAAATTAGAAAAAAAGTTAATAAAGATAAGTGAGATTCAGCTGGTATTAGTACATAGGCATAGCCATTGTGAGTTAAGGAAGGTTTTTAATTGCTTTTGAAAAGTGGAGTAGATGTGAGGGATGTTAGTTTACTAGGAAGCTTATTCCAATAATTTCCAATAGAGTTAGTAAATAAACAATTGCCAGGTTTGTTGTTGGATTTAAGGGTTGCAACTAGTAGCTTATTTGCTGAGCGTAGGGTACTGAGATTTTTATATAGATTGATCAGGTTAGACAGAATGGGAATATTTGTAGGATGCCACAAGATTTTGTGGGTGATAGTTAATTGTTGAAAGAGCATCTGGTTTTGGAGTTCCAGCCATCCTAGTTGTTTTAGGTTTTGGCAGTGGTGAGTATGGAAAGGGGATCCAGTGACAAATCTAGCAATGTTATTGTAAGATGTGGCCAGCTTATTTAGATTGTATTTGGATAGATTAGTATAAATTGGGGCGGCGTAGAGAAGGGTGGATAGTAGTTGCGTTTGGGTAATAGTAGTCCTGGCTGTAGGTGTAAGGAAGGGTTTTAGCCTATAGAGGGAACCAAGTTTTCTATTCACTGATTTGATGGTAAGGTTAATGTGAGTGTCAAAGTTGAGATTATGGTCAATTATTACACCTAACAGTTTGGTAGTTGTGTCAGGTGCTATTACAGTGCCGTTGTTTGATATAACTGTGAAATCTATGGAGGGAGATTTCTGAGTAGGGGTGAATAGTAAAAGTTTTTTTTTTTTTTTTTGGGGTTAAGGAGGAGACAGCATTTGGAGAACCAGTTTTCAATTAAGGTAAACATTTTTTGTGTGTTAGACTGGAGTTCAGCAGTAGATGCTGCAGTGCAGATTAATGTTGAGTCGTCGGCATATTGAATACAGATGGTTTGGGGTAGTGATGTTTTCAGGTCATTGATAAAAATACAAAAGAGGAGGGGCCCCAGAATAGAGCCTTGTGGGACTCCAAGGAAGATAGGGAGTAGAGCAGATAGGTTGTTGTCCCAGAGGACTGCTTGTCTATTTCCAAGATAGGATTTAAACCATTTGACAGCCTGAGTGTGAACTGAAAGTGAAGTAAGTGTATCTAACATTAAATAATGATTTACAATGTCAAAGGCTTTGGAGAGGTCTAGAAAGAGAGCAGAGGAGAGCAAGTTGTTATTTCGATTTTTATTAATAGAGTCAGAGAAGGATAGGAGTGCAGTATTAGTACTATGAAAAGGCCTAAAGCCATGCTGGCAGTCAGCTAAAAGATTATTTTGGAGGAGATGATCAAGAAGTTGCTGGTGAATGGATTTCTCCATGATTTTAGCCAAAAGAGAAAGTAGAGCTATAGGACAGAAGTTAGTGAGTTCAGTTGAGTTACCTCCTTTATGTAGAGGGATAATATGTGAAATCTTCCACAGGACTGGTATATAGCCTTCTGTGATAGTTCTGTTAATTACGATGGAGATAGGGTAGGCGAGTACTCTAGCTGCTATTTGCAGAAATTCAGCTGGAAGGAGGTCAGCATTGGGGGTACATGGTTTTAGTTTATGAAGGTGGGAATGGAAGAGAGAGGTAGGTACAGGTTGTAGTTGTAAGACATGAGGTATGTTGGTTTGAGAGAAAGTATTTTAGATGCTGGCTGGAGATAGAGTACTTGTTAGTGATTGGACTGTGTCCACAAAGAATCTATTAAAGGAGTTAGCAATTTTGCTGGGAGATTTCTGACTCAAGTTAGCTGAAGTAGGTGTTTTGGAATGCACTGGGTGGAGTAGGCTATTTATACCTGACCAGAATTTGTATGGGCTTTTATCTTGAGCTTGTTGGAGTTTATGATAGTAGTTTTTTTTTTGTCTTGGAGTATCAATTTCTTTGTGGCATTTCTCAGCTGTCTAAAGCTTTCATGATCAGATGGGTTTTTACTATTTCTCCATTTAGACCAAATTCTATTTCTTTGAAGTATTTTTTGCCTTGTCTCCTTAGTGAGCCAAGGTGCAGGTTTGTTCTTAGTTTTGACAGTTCTATAGGGGGCATGGTGTTCTAGGATTTGTAGAAATTTATTGTTACAATAAGAGATAGCTTTGTCAAGCTGTAGGTATTTAAGGGGTAACCAATTACAGGCTTTAAGTTCGGCTTGGAAGTTTGCTGGGTTGAGGTTTTTTTTATTACGGATAGTTCTATAGATTGTTTGGTTAGCTATAGTGTTTTTTGTCTGGTAATAAAGGTAAGAGAATGATCACTGATATCATCAGGCAGTATGCCTGTTTTATAGGAGAGGGGTTACTGTTGACTAGTATCCAGTCTAAGATAGCTTGATTGTTGCTTGGTTTGTGTATTCTGGTGGAGGAGGTAATGGTTTGATTGAAGCCATACAGGTTTATGTGAGAGGTTGGCTGTGGTGAGCTGCAACAGTTCCAGTCAATGTTAAAATCTCCAAGGAGTATGGTTTCTTGTGGGAGGGATATAGAGAGCCAGTTGAGGATATTTTCGAGAGTATTAGTGTTGTTTCCTGGTGGGATGTAGGAACAAATTATATGTAATGATTTGTTAGCATTTAGCTATAGGTTAGAGATTAGGATTTCAGTGTTACTGGAAGAGAGAGGTTGAATATTTAGTGGTGTAACCTGTAATTGAGATTTATATAGTATTGCTACCCCACCACCCTTTTTATTTAGATGGTCAGATCTCAGGATGTTATGACCAGGTGGGATTATATCATTGTCTTTAGTTATTGGTTTGAGCCACAGTTCTGTGAGACATAGGATATCAAAAGAGTGAACGTGCAGCAGGGCATGAAGTAGGGTTATTTTATTATTTAAGCTACATATATTAAGGTGGCCTATGGGGAGGGAGTTATTGGCACTAGTGAAGATATAAGACATAATGGGTTGATCAGAGTGAGGAGTAGAGATAGTATTGTTTGGGCCAGGATTGGGATGAATATATCCATGTAGTTATAGGGGTTGTATAGGGCTATAAAGGTGTTTCAAGAGTTTAAAGAAGATAGAGATTTGTTTTCTAGTGTGAGGATACTTAATATGGGTTATTCTATGAAATTGTGGATGAAGGCAGAAGGATGAGGATGTTATGTCAAAGGGTGTTTGTAAGGTTAGAGGATTAAGTAGAGTTGTTTGTTTTAAGGTGGGATGAAATCTTGTAAGGCTAAGATGTTCATAGTAGGTGAGGTAATGGGATAAGATTAGGGGGGTAAGAATAGTAAGAGCGAGAGGGCTATAAGAGAGGCAAGGCCTGCCTACAATAGGCATCGTTGGGACAAAGGGGAGATAGAAGCTGGGAGATATAAAATAGAAAAGAGAGGAGGTAAAAGGGTGGAGTTGTTGAAGGGAAAAAGAATGAGGTAGTTGGAGGTATCAGGTGATTGGATAGGTAAGTTAAAGAGGTAGTGAGAGCTATTAGATAATAGAGGATGGAGGTGTGGCTTGGGAAGTATAAGTGTAGGTGTACTGGGTGTGGGTGAGATTTGGGGGTAGGGTAGGGGAGCGGAGTGAGCCCACAGGGTGAACGGAGTGGGTTAGAGCAAGTGAAGAATAGTGTCAGAAACAATCAGTGAAATACCTGAATACAGCTAACGTCTTAGCAGTGCTAGGTAAGAGGGGAGTGCTAGAATATGTGTACAACAACAAGGACTAAAAGTCTGTAGGATGAGATTGAGGAAAGGAGAAAAGGACTACAGCAAGTACAGGTAACTAGCAAGATCGTACAGTATTTCAAAGTATTTCAGATATATTTAATCTGGAATTATTCATATGACTTTTACTTCTGTAGAGTTTGTGCATATTGACTGATATTGGTGGATTATAATGACAGCAATTTGAGTGGCCTCTAATGGTTAAAATGTTCTGAAATGGTACTGCTATTGCTTCATATATTTTGTTTCACTGCTTAGTGGAAAATATGTACAAAATTATAACTTTAAAACACATTGTAACAAGTGTTGCTGTATTTAGTAAGGAATATAATTTAATTTAATTAGGAAGGTAAATCAAAGTATGTGTGCATTAGTACTCAAAATCTGTGCAAGGGGCCCATAGTTTGAAAACAGACCAAAGGTACACTTAATACATGATTGGCCAGGTGTATTTTCTATAAATGTGAGTTTCAAGGGCAGTGAAGCTTACTGTTACTCATGTTTTTATTATGAGACTCTATTTTGTTTAGCAGAAGGCAATCAATGTTTGTGCTATAACATCTGAAATAAAACTATTAAATTAAATCCAAATATCTGTAATCTATGTAGAAACAAGGAAGAAGAAGAAAACTGTATGCATACTGACAGATTTGAACAGTGTTTATGGTAACTAGGAATACATAGCCAAGTAATGGGGCACTGAAAGGTGGATCCATTGCCATTGGGAGCTCATCCATTGCCCTGCCTAGAGCCCTATTTCACCATTATCTGGCTCTGGAAAAGGCAATTCAGTGGTGTTATTTGATTTCCAAAAGTGCTTTGATACAGTAGAATGGATGTTCATGTATGATGTCCCATCTAAGCTGGGCCTAATAGAGGTATTTCTTAGGAAATGCAAACTGTTGTGTATACTCAACCCCTAAGGCTAGCGTTAATACAAATGGTATAGTTTCCCCAAATAGAGATTTACCATGGGACATAGCAGGGGTGTCCCTTATCCCCCTATGTATTTCTTTTGCTGAAGTACACACTAGATAGGGATATGCAAACCAAGTGCTTGAATTATGGTATTCAGTATGATGAACATGATAGAATGCTATCATCTTAGTTCATAGATGATAGCTTTATCTGGCTAGAAACAGTGATGGTAGCATTACCATTTTATTAAGTAGATAAGAAAAAGGTGCTTTCTGGTCAAGGCTTAAGATAAACCCATCTAAATCTAGGATGTGCCTATTAACAAAACTTGTCATACATTAATTGTAAAAATGGTGGCAATGCCCTTTTGACATCATGACACAGCAGAACTATATGGGGATTAACTTCATAACAGTGATGACTGATATGATAATGGCAAATATAAAACCTTGCTGGTATTTATTGACTCACATGTCAAGGTTAAGAAGGGTCTGACCCTGCCATTCCTATCAAGAATATAAGCTGTCAATATGTTTTTACTTTAAAAAATTATGTTTGTTGTTAGGCATATCCCCTTTTTATTGGGGAATAAAACAGTAGCAAATATTCAATGTAAACTGTTTAATTTTGTATGGTTAGGGTAAAGATTTAGATTTTCTAGAAATAAAATGTTTACCACTATTAATGATGGTGATATGGGTAGCCCTAGTATTCAAATATATGGAACAGCAGTGGCAGCCAGACATTACTTTAAAGCTAGAAGGAAAACCAAAACTTGGTGGTATGAGGTGGGATCGAGCTTAACATTGGAGCAAGACAATGAAGATACCCATTCATCATGAAATAAGGTATGGAATCCACGAATCTTGAAAGTAGATTACAATGCATATTCTAAAAGAGTTCAGTAGGGTTGTATGGCTAGGTTCCTGGATATGAACCTATAGCCTGGTGCAGGAAGACAGTGATGGAAAAACTGGGATGGACAAGGAAATATATTTTTTCATGACATAAGTAATTACACCACTGACTCCATATTATCCTTGCTTTGTATACAGAACAGGGAACCATCTCCAGCCCAGTAGTTTCAGTTAAGACATTTTACATCCAAATATATATGGTCAGAGAATGGAGACTGGGATAGTTTATTGCATACCTGTGGGTGATGGGGGTTCACCACTGACTAATCCTATGCTGAGACTAAAAACCTTATACACCTATGTCTCCAACAGGAATGCAGAGCCTAAGAAAAAATGGGAAAAATTATGCATTATATGATATTAGATAAGGGATGGGAGCAAATATTGCAACTGATTGATGCATTATATGATATTAGATAAGGGATGGGAGAAAATATTGCAACTGATTGATGCATTATATGATATTAGATAAGGGATGGGAGCAAATATTGCAACTGATTGATGCATTATATGATATTAGATAAGGGATGGGAGCAAATATTGCAACTGATTGATGCATTATATGATATTAGATACGGGATGGGAGCAAATATTGCACATGATTGATGCATTATATGATATTAGATAATGGATGGGAGCAAATATTGCAAATGATTGATGCATTATATGATATTAGATAAGGGATGTGAGCAAATATTGCAACTGATTGATGCATTATATGATATTAGATAAGGGATGGGAGCAAATATTGCAACTGATTGATGCATTATATGATATTAGATAAGGGATGGGAGCAAATATTGCAACTGATTGATGCATTATATGATATTAGATAAGGGATGGGAGCAAATATTGCAACTGATTGATGCATTATATGATATCAGATAAGGGATGGGAGCAAATAGTGCAAATGATTGATGCATTATATGATATCAGATAAGGGATGGGAGCAAATAGTGCAAATGATTGATGCATTATATGATATTAGATAAGGGATGTGAGCAAATATTGCAACTGATTGATGCATTATATGATATTAGATAAGGGATGGGAGAAAATATTGCAACTGATTGATGCATTATATGATATTAGATAAGGGATGGGAGCAAATATTGCAACTGATTGATGCATTATATGATATTAGATAAGGGATGGGAGCAAATATTGCAACTGATTGATGCATTATATGATATTAGATACGGGATGGGAGCAAATATTGCACATGATTGATGCATTATATGATATTAGATAATGGATGGGAGCAAATATTGCAAATGATTGATGCATTATATGATATTAGATAAGGGATGTGAGCAAATATTGCAACTGATTGATGCATTATATGATATTAGATAAGGGATGGGAGCAAATATTGCAACTGATTGATGCATTATATGATATTAGATAAGGGATGGGAGCAAATATTGCAACTGATTGATGCATTATATGATATTAGATAAGGGATGGGAGCAAATATTGCAACTGATTGATGCATTATATGATATCAGATAAGGGATGGGAGCAAATAGTGCAAATGATTGATGCATTATATGATATCAGATAAGGGATGGGAGCAAATAGTGCAAATGATTGATGCATTATATGATATTCGATAAGGGATGGGAGCAAATATTGCAACTGATTGATGCATTATATGATATCAGATAAGGGATGGGAGCAAATATTGCAACTGATTGATGCATTATATGATATTAGATAAGGGATGGGAGCAAATATTGCAACTGATTGATGCATTATATGATATTAGATAAGGGATGGAAGCAAATATTGCAACTGATGCTGACTGTAAGCTTCACTCCAATCACAATTTTCGCACATGAAATGATTCCATAATTGGCAACTAGCACTTAATAAAATTACAAGCGACAATATGGCTGGAGTGATTAAATGTTGGAGGTGTGGGGAGTGTCCAGCTAACTATTTATATATAGTCTGGGAGTGTACAGCGGTAACAACAATATGGTCATGGGTGATTGGGAAGATCTGATGGGCCACTAAACAGCCAATGTCACATGATAAGGATATTTGCTTCTGTCTTTCAAACATACAACCTGCTATGCAACTAATGTACACCACGTCACAATGGTTGAGGTTGTCAATGGGCACATTGCTAGCTGTTATCTTCAGATGTTGTAACTGCATTAATCCTGACTGGCAAACGTATCTTTTTACAAATAGTACATAGTTTTAACTGCACACACAATCAAAGGATAATAAGGAGTATACAGAGCTGACTTCCATCTTTTTATATATGACAGGCAATAATGCGTGAAAGGAAAGAGGGCAATGCAGTCCTTCTTATGATACAGTGTTGTAGATGCTATACCTTGGGTAAAAGTAGAATTATTGGAGGAAGGTTCAAAGAATTGAAATTAGCCTGGGAGTTAATTAGCCTACTTTTTTGGGTGGTGGGGGGTGGTTGGTCCTGATGGAAAAATAGGTAAGGGGTTCTCATGCACATTATATTATGCTAATAGTTAAGGCACAGGGCAAATGTGTATGAATATTTTTTAGGTGTTGCTTAAAACATGAGGGTGGAAATTGAAGGGGATAGATAAAATAATAATTGTAAAATAGATTATTGTAGCAGGGGCTGGTTTTCTCTATGGTTATCATTTTCTCTTCTGGCTACATCTTTTTTGTAGGATATTTATTTTCCAGATACTTGTTGAAGGTAAAGAATACATATATTTGTAACTTCCCAGCCAAAATTGTGCAAAGATGCAGCTGGTGACATGCATATGTTATATATGTGAGTTTATGCTGGAATTATTAGTCACAGCTGAGGTAGTTATATGGTTGTCCTGATACATACATGTACTGGCTATTGGATGTGATATCAAGATAATAATGGCATTATCTGCTGAAAAAACATTAACCTTTATGACTTTCCTCTACAATTTCTTCATGATGCTACTGGAAAGGTTGCTAACAAATGTGCCTAGGGAAGAGAAATTATACCCTACCCACAAAACTGTCATCTGCAGTGCCTTTTTAGCTTGGTAGAATACCATTATACCTCCTGTTGTGAATACTATCATATGTTTAACTAGAAAACCCTTGCCAGTCACATATACATTCCTACAGGTGATCCACAGGATGCCTCAGCTGAACAGCCAACCACCATTGAACATAAAATTATAAAATCCTGGTAGGAGATGTGATGCTGTCACTGGGAAAGGAAATCCTCAGAGAAATGATCATGTAATTGTCTATAAGTACATAGAATATGGCCTTAGAGAGCCTGCCAGCTCCATGGGCCTGAGGGTAATGGTCCTAGTGATGCATAGCCTTATCTTCCCTTGGCCCCAGTGTGTTCTAGTTCACAGTCACAGCCTGTTTCTGCCCCTCTAGGTTCAGACAATGGGAACCTAGTATCAGAGACAAGCCAGGCCTCACTCATTTCTGTAAGTCTGTCACCTGTTCCAAAGTATCTGTGTAAGAACCAATGTGGTGGAATCAGATAATTCTTCCACCTGTCCCTCAGTCTTACAAGATATTCACAGGATGTTACCTGAGAACTTAAAGATAGTTACTGTGCCTGACACTTTATGTTTCACACTCCAGTGCCCATTTATAGGTTCATAGATTCATAGGTTTATACTAGGCTATCTGCCCTAAGGCATTTATAAGCCTAGCCCAGAGTTTTTGTGGCTTACGCCACCCCTTATGTTAAAAATACTGTGCCCATTAGTTTGTTATGCCTCTGTCCAGCAGTGACACAGAGATGATTCCCGGGGTAAACCTACGATCTCCCATCCACCGGTCAAGATTTCTCTTGAACAGAGCCAGCGAGGTGCATTTCTCAAGTGCAAACACCAAAAAAATGTGTCCATACTAGTAGTATCTACTCTATTCATTTCATTTTTTTCCATTATCGAAAATTCACAGAATGCAGGTTTGGCTAGTAGCAGGCTGAGCCCAAAACATCTGAGCCTTTCACCTGGGGTGAGGTTCTGAGGATACAAAGGAAATCCCTTCTGCTGCATATATCATTCTGACCAGATGTACTTTCATTTTGATTAATGTATATACAAAAAGGGTACCATCACCTCAGCCCCCTCCTCAACAGAGTAGATCTCCATCAGAGAAATCCTGAGCTTCTTCAGAGTATATATAAATAGTTGAAGGAGCTGGTAGTAAGGAGCTTTTAGAAGGGTCATGTTGTTTCAGTGAAGCCACTTTCATAGATGATGTTCAGAATGAAGAATTACAACTGGGAATACTTTATAGTGAAACAATTCTGTGTCAAAACACGTTTGACTGTTAATTTCAAAATGAACTGTGATGGTGCTGAACATCACCATTCAGGAAGCTGATGATGCCTTCATGTTGTGTGACCATGGAGTAAATATGTATAAGTAAAGAAGATGTAAGGTGAAATGACCCTCACATAGGGATGCAGGAGGGCATAGCAATCCTTAGAAATGAGAGTAGTTGACATTTTCTTTTCACTTTCTTGTATGTTCTGGCTTTTTGGCTTTAATTGTGCATTTTAACATGTGTGGTTTGATTTCTTGATATTTTTTGCACCCACTGGGTTTCTTTGTTTGGCTTGAGTTTTTGACATGCATTCTCCTTCAGACTCCCAGTAAAAGATATCTTAAGCTTTGTGGACTGTAAGAATCCAGCTCCACTGTCATCCCATAAGTTATTTAGGCCTTTGAAAGTGATTTATTATGGCTGTACTTCAAACTGCTAGCTCCAAATTAGCTTGGAAACTCCTACAGTGTCTAAGAAAAATAGGGATACTTGTATAAGAACGCAGTGGCCATTTCCACAGTGGTGCTTATAGCCACATCACTGGGTAGGGTTAGCACAAAGGATCAGAGCCATTCCTAGAAAGAAGAAAAGCAGGGTGCTTAACTATTTTGGTAAGTAGTAATATAACTTTTCCACTGTATAAATCAGGTCCACAAAACTGACAGACTCATTGGGGGATGTTATCAGTCAAATTGAAGACATGGCAAAGAATTTAGAAGATGAGACCCTTAAAGACAAGATTTTTAAACTAAGTATGACTGCCACAGAGACAGGAAAATACAGAACCATATGCATATAATGCTGTAAATGCTGGTGCAACATTGCAGTCACACAAACCTACTGTCTAAAAGCATGCTTGTCTAAGAATTCAATCTCTCCCTGAAGATGATGAAGGACAATTATTAAAGACACCTTTAGATTATTAAATGTGACAGTTAAAAAAAGCAAAGCTTTCAATTTAAAGTCAGTACTCAGCCCCTCTTGTCTCAAAGTTTGACGTTTCAGAATTAACATTGCTTCTTTTTTTTCCAGAAAAAGCTTTGCATCTATATTACTAGCCTTTGCATTAATTTGAAGTAAAACTGTAGCAAAATGTCTTTCAAGCATTATATTCTGGCAATTAAAAAATGTTGAGCAGAAGCTTTGTGTCTGTTATGCATTACTATGTCTCTTAGGTGTTGCTGGACCCAGGTTTTAAAATTTCCTTTAGGTTTCTCCTGTATAAATCAGGTCACAGGAACACTAATGTCATCAAAAGTGTAAGTTCCAACTGCATTATATTCTTGTTGCCATTATTCCTACTGACAAATGCTGTGGTTACCACAGGGGACAGTGTCCCCGGTTATTAATAACTCAGACTACTACTACAGGATCTTTCTTAAAGCTCACCAATCCAATGGAAACTGAGTGTAAAAAAACAATAAACACAAAAAACTCAGCACGGCTCACTAGATCCAATAAAGGCAAACACAATTTTGTAAAAAGATATTGTCCACATACCAAAAAGTATACTGGTTAAGTCCAAAAACAATTTAATGTACAAAAATACACAAAAGATTATGCACTTTCATTCCTCACAGGGACATTCATCAGAATAACACTTCACTCTGCCTTACCATTTAAATATCTTCTCTTAATTGCTTACAATTAGCAATTCCCTTAATTACCTAAAAATTTAACACATCATACAATATTATTACAAAGGAATACACTTAAAACCAAATGTGTATGTAAAAAATAAATATATATAAAAACATTTTTTTTGAAAAAAGCACTTTAAATACATTCAGTATTGCAAAGCTCTTCTTTTTAAAGCAGGGACAATGGAGTAATGTTCATTTAACCTGTGTGGGGGGGGGGGGGGTGGTTCAAGCATCCAGGGCTAACTGCCACATAAGTTCTCTGTATTCAAGGGCTTTCCCTTTCAGGAATGTCCACTTTCTCTATCCCCCAGAACTTGAATCTAGTTTGTACCAGTTTAATGTATGTTTAAATAAAGCATTTGTTTCTCTTTGTTTAGTAATCTCGTACATGTATTAATGCATTCTTTGTTTTCATTTTCTCTTAGTTTTCCCCATATAATATGAGAGACATTCAATGCAGTAAGCCACATACATTACCCCTTTTGTATAACAGCTATAATGACCACTAGCTGTTATTTTCCATTGTCTGTCACCAGTATACAATTCAGTCGTATTTGCAATACATGGACATTGGGGACACATGCCATATTTGAAGGTATGTGAGCTTTCCCAAACTTGACTATAGCATCTATTATTTTCAAAAATAACTTTCAAATTTGGGCCTCTCTTAAATCCAAATTTTAATGTCTTACCAAACATTTCTAGGCTATTGTGCATCTTAGAAAAAAGTTCCCAGTACCTTATAACAATAGTTTTTACTTCCCTAGTGTCTCTATGATAATCAATTGCCATAAATAATTATTGCCCGTGATCCAGTATCTTGTCTACCCTAAATTCTGAAACTGTATCTCCCTGATCTTTAACTATAGTTGATACTACCTGGATACTGTCTTTGTTATAGGGCACCAAAGGTACATATTTGTAACCCCATTCCCTCAAAATGTCATTCTTGATGGTTTTAATTAAGTCCTTTGGATAATCCCTCGCAATATAAAGTTCCTCAATGTAATTGAGTTCTCTTACTAAATCTTCCTTAAGAGTGGTCATATGGGCTGCCCTCACCATCTCCCCTCTCACAATATTCTTTTTCTGTAAAAAAGATGTTCACTCAAAAAATGTAAATATGAATTTGAAAATATTCTTTACGATATAAAGTAGATGCATATCTTTTTCTCTTTCTATCCTGTTTGATTTTAACATCCAAAAATACATTTTCTCAACTCTTATATTAAGCGTGAAGGTTAGAAACTGGGTTGTGTTGTTAATATATGTAACAAAAACTTCAATCAACTCAACCAGTCCCTTCCAGATGATAAATATATCATCCAGGAAGTGGTAAAATGCTCTAATGTTGGTGTATAATGTAGAGCCAAAAACATGGTGTTGTTCCCAGTATAGTAACACAATACTGGCAAACACGGGGGCACATGAAGGCCCCATGGCCACCCCATAGGTCTGTTTGTAGTATTCACCCTGGAAAAAATGTAATTGTTCTTAAGCACAAGTTCCATATTTTCAACAATTAACTAAAATCCAGTTGTAACAGAAACTGAAAATCAATAAGGACTTCTTCAAACCAGGATAAACCAGTATTATGCGGTATTACACTAAAAAGATCTTTGATATCTATAGTAACAAATGTATAATCAGCATTGTGTTCTATTTCCCTCATTTTCTTCAAAAAGTCCCAAGAATCAATAAGAATGTGTTGGTATAGGCCATAAAATGGTTTTATCTTTGTATCAAGAAATACTGCAAGGGGCTGCATTTTGAAACCTGCTGAGGACACAATGGGCCGTAATATGGGGTCACTTACATTTTTGTGAACTTTACAGATCCCAAATATCCCTGGAATAACCAGTTTTGGAACCCTAAAAATTTCAAACAAGTTCTTATGCAACACCCCTTGTAACAAATTGTCTTCTAGCCACAAATCCAAATTCTTGTAAGCCAGGTTAATCTCATTTCTAGAGACTTGTAAGTATTTTCCATCACTATGCAAAATCTCATTCATTTTACTAGTATAGGCCCATTGTTCCATAATAGCCACCCACGCACCCTTGTCAGGTCTCATAATTATAACTTCTTGATTCTCCCTCTGTCCTTCAAGAAGTTGCTTTTCAGCCTGGGGTAAATTGAAACAACACTTTCTCTTATTATTATTAAATAAATTCTGAATACCCCTCTCCACTAATGATTCAAAATTGCTTAAAACTGAATATATAGGTGGATTAATAGCGATTTTCTTTCTCAGTTTGCTCATGCCAGTTGTTGAATTGTCTCCTAACACTGTATTTAAATTTAGATTTCTAATAAATATCAAAACATCTAAGATTGTTATTGCCACAGATCCTTTTCTAGTAGGGACAAATGTAAATCCTTTTTGAAACAGTTTGAAATGTATATCCATTAATTCTATTTCACTGTAATTGAAGATATGGAAATTATCCAAAGTATAAACTGGTCCATCATTTTGTATACCTCCTTTGTCGAGAGACACTCTGTTTGATTAATTTGGACTGAAAATACTATTCTCCAATAACTCTAATAAATTCTGCCTCTCCCTCTCTGTCCCCTCTGAAAATATGGTCGGTGTACATCTTTCCATAACTGTGCATAAGATGGTTGAACTGCTAAGTTCTGTAACCTCGGGGATCCTCTCACAGATGCAAGAATGCATCTGCTTAAACGAGAATAATACCTCACCAATTGTACCCTATTAAAAAGTAGGGATCATTAATTTCGAGGTCTAAAAACTATTCTAAAAGATTCTCCATGCTGACATGTCTTTCCAGATAATTTTATTGCTAGACGGATAAGCGCTGCTGTTTGGTACAAAATTGCTATCTTGCTACCCTATTTATGCCAACAATTACAAAGGAAGAATAGGGAGGTCAAAGGTTGATGGTCTCATAGGTAGTGTGATAAGAAATAAAGGGTGACCACACCATAGCCAGTGAGGAGGAGGGTGTGCAGAAGGGCACAAGTCTCTTGGATTACTGTCAGAGAGGATCCCACTTAATGTAAGTTCTCTAGCCCTCAAAAGGTTATGCAAATTTTTTACAAACCAAGTGGAGAACAGTGTGGACAATCTTCTTCTTTTTCTTCTTTCAGCTTTTCCCAGTTAGGGGTCGCCACAGCAGATCACCTGTCTGCTCATGATTGTCAGTAGAGTTTTATGGTGTTGCGTTGCCAGCCCGGCATCCAACCTTCCATGGAAGGCACACACACACACACACACACACACACACACACACACACACACACACACACACACACACACTCATGCCTAGGGCCAATTTAGAGTGTCCAATCCAACTACAGCATGTGTTTGGGATGTGGGAGGAAACCGGAGCACCCAGAGGAAACCCACATGACCACAGAGAGGACATGCAGAATCATCATAGAAGGCACCCCAACTGAGGATCGAACTGGAGAACCTCTTGCTGTGAGGTGATAACTCTAACCGCTGCATCACCGTGGCTGCCTACAGTGTGGACAATAAGACTAAAAAAAATTAAAAAATGCACCATAAACTTAGCCAAAAGTCATTTTTTAAAAACTTTTTTTTCTTTAGCAGCTACCCATTGTGTAAGATGCCAGCTGAAGCAATCTCCTTTTTTCAAAGTCTGGTGTGGTTAGCCATTGTGATTCCTAGGGTGAGAAATGTACATTTTATTGTTGACAGCCATATCCAAAATAAATTCTTACTCCTTTTGTAATTGCATCCTGAGAATATTTTGTATTAGTTTTGGGCCTCAAAGATTCTGACCCTACTTCTCTGTTCTTGGAGAGGTCTAATTCTTTATTTATGTATTTATTTTATTTTACATTTGTTGACCGGGATAGTCTGACTGGAATTATGTCCATTTTCAGCGGTGGCCCGGGGAGAAAAGCTCCAAGACAGACAGTTACAATTAAAAACAGTTATAAACAATGTAGACATTTTAAAGATCTGATATATACAAAGAATATAAAAGCAATTCTTGATTAAATACACACATTCTTGCATGTGGTTATTGGTTGTCTGACCTTATCTAGATGTGGAAAGAAGGAAGCTGGAAATCTGCATATGTTTTGGTAATTTCAGACTGTTAAACATTAATGGAATACTTGTATAGAAAAATGGGTAAGAGTGTATAAGAAACATTTCCCAAAATATTGAAAGTTCATATTCTTTGGATTAACTGGAGAGGATGAAGGGTGGAGAGAGCAGGAAAAAGTGCAGTTACTCTTTCTGGGAGGATGGGTAAAAAGTCTTATAGGTAAGCCTGGAAGAGTTAGAGAGGTTGGAGAGAAGTGATGGATAATCTCAATAATTTGAGAATATATAAGCATGTACTAACAGCCCATGGATATAAGAAACGTTGTGAAAAGTAAGAATGGGAGAAGGTAGTGGACAGGCATGCTAGATAAAGTAGATTATGTCAATTTACTGGGAGGAGAGTGGGTGTTTAGATTTATGTCTTAAGGCACCTTAAAGTCTGTGCTCTGCCAGGGCTTGTACTTAAAATGGGTGGTAGTGTCCCCATATTTGGATGGAGGCTATGGGAAAGCAAAATTGTGAATTATTATGACACTGAAATATAATGGTTGTGATATCTGTATAAAAAGAAATATGTTAAGCAGTGTAATATAAGTGTACATCTGTATAACTATAGTTGTTCAACAAGGAATTTACAACAGAAAAGAAATTTTGGCATTTTTAGTAATAACGGTATTGTATATTTTGAAATATCTAATAAAATATATATATGGGTGTGTGTGCTTATATATATATATATATATATATATATATATATATATATATATATATGCAGTCACATAAGAATGAAAGCAATTTAATACAACTGGCATTAATTATAGAATGTACCTCTACAAATGGATATATCTTACCCCGCTTCTAGAAATATACTTTTCTTTAGAGTGCACCAAAGTTTATGGATCGTGCAAACTCTGTACCGCTGGTGACCTACATCTGTGGTTGTAGAAAATTATACTTTACCACTGGAAACATACTGCAAAGTTGCAATTGAATAAATTAATTGTGTCAAAGAAAATTGAAGTCTAGCACACATCTGAATAAAAATTTATGAAAGCAATAAGGAATTAATTAAATTTCCTTCTAACAAGCCAGACTTCATATTAGGTATAAGGTGTTAACACTTATATATATTTGTTTCATATATCATATGTCATGAACTATCTAATACTCAAAACATTGAGTCTGAAATGATCAAAAATATATTGAATGCACAAAATGCTGAATAGTACTAATATCGAATCACAAAACATTGAATAATTTATCCAAGTAAAAATGCCCTATAACATAAACTCCAGGTACAAAACTGAGATCAGGCATCATCTTGGGGCAGTGGTACTGTTAAGGTTTTTTGTAATATAATATGTAATGTTATGGGCAGTGTTAGGGATAGCACACATGAGCAAAATGGCAGGGGGAGGTTTGGGATCTTTCCCCCCTGAAGCACCGGTTATCCCTATCTCTACCTCTGCCCCTAGCACTAACCCTACACATTATATCACTAAAAATCCTTTCCCTAAAAGTACCACTACACAAAACAAAAGGACATAGAACACATGTAATACCAAACAAACAAAACAATAAACCTATCCTCTTTACTAAGCCTTGCTCTAACCCTAAACCATGAACACTTGCCCATACACATTTACTGCTACAACCTATTCAGACATTTATTGTCCTGCAGACTCCTACTTAGCTACACTGTAGAGATGTGCATTCATTGTGTTTTACACCCACCAAAACCTCTTTCAGTCAAATATGTAGTCAGTATTTTGAATCACAAATATTAAATATAGATATAGATAAAGGTATAGATATAGATATAGATATGATGACTGGAGAAATATGACAATTTCATCCAGTTTAACATGTGGTATAAAACATTCAGCATCTGAAATTGATTCTTGAAGAATGAAACATTCATTAGCTGTTGTCTTTGTCAAGCTGCTTCTGCATAATTAGATCACTGACAGAAATTAACAGCATGGCAAAATGACTGAATTGAACACATTCAGGATGATTGCTACCTAAAAATTGAAGCAAAAAGCTTCCGTAAGTTCAAAATCAGTATTTTACCTCTGAAGTATTTCAGTCAGGCATTAGACGCTGATAATCTAAAGAACAAGCCTAAAATATCTAACATTTATGTGCTGTTTCACAAAAGTAACAAACAATCTTCACCAAAAAAAAAAATGAGAATACATAGGACCATTATTTCTGAAACCTCTTTAATATTAATGCTAATAATGTCACACAAGAAAATAATGTTTGCAACAAAAAATTGTAAGAACTGATCGTGACTTTATCTAAAAATAAGTAACATCAGAAAAAAAGAGCTGGAAAAAACACATCCATATTCAAGGCCTGAAACAAGGGCTTGATTCAGTTCTTGCAATAGAATATTTTTCTTGCCTTAGCTTATAACGTACGCACAGAGCGTTACATTCTCCATCAGAAGATTTTGAACAACATTCCTGTTATTGCCTAATTGTTAAGTTACAGGTAAAGACAATGTGTTATTCTTGCAGCAATAAATAATAAATACAATGTGTTTCTAAACTGTAATATTTATATTTACCACACTGTTCAAAAAGTATGTATAACAGACAAAATAATTTAGTTTTGTTAAAGGTGAAATTTAAAAAAAGAAGCAAAAAACATGTTTAAAGAAATCAAGCTTTTCTGCCAAACTTTGCTGAATTAAGTAAGAGTTAGATTTATCTCCTGACATTGTATTTTCTTCTTTTAAAACATAATCAAAGACAGTTGGATAAAGAAAATGTTATCCTACTTTGACACAACTGATACGACTTGTTGCACTTGGTCATAGTGAGAACTTGCAACGGCTACAACTAAGAGCAGCTAGGGTGCGATTCATAGACAGTAACTGCACTTAGGTGCAGAAGTTTTAATGTGGTTCTGAACAACTTATGCAAATAGCTCACTAATTATTTATAAATGAGGATAGCATGTAAATTCTGCAATTATCTTATGTAAATGATATGCATTTCTTGACTCTGCGTGATTCATAGTCACTGTTTTATACACATCAGTGCTGTGCGCATATGCTCTATGAAAAGAGAAACTGTGCTTTTTCTATCTGCTGTACAATCTGCAAATATGCTACCTCTAGCTGCAGGCCTGAATGTTTCCTAATGTGATCCGGTATCATTGACAGTAGTCTGGGAATAGCACAGTAAAATCAGCTATTCACTAACCTAACCTTTAACGGTGAAAGTTAGGCTTAATATGCATGGATGTACATATTCGCTAACCTTACGCACTGTATGCAACTGGTTGCTACAGTGGTCTGAAACTACCAGTGTCCACATCACCAGTGATGATGCCAGTCTCATCCTTTTCAGCTTCAAAGAGTAGCAGGAACACCACTACTGCTGCCAAGGGCACTTGTATTGGCTTGGCTTATCCCCTTATTAAATAAATAAAGTAAGCCTATACAAAGATTCCACGTTACTAACTGCATAGGGCCTAGTATATAAAAACCTTCTATTGTGAAAAATAAGAGATCATGTTCAGACTATTTTTATTGGCCAGTGCTGTGATTTATAATGCTAAAAGTTCATGAAGTATGCTTGATTCCATGCCTTAGCTCTCTCTACCTGCTTTGGTCCCCCTTTACCAAAGAAACATTTGGCATATGCCATCAGAGCATCCATAAGGGGTGTGGTTCTCCCCCATACTAAATATACATATCTCTCCAACTTCAACTTCTCTCTCCCATGTCTTTTTTCCGTCTGTTGCATCATGTTCTACCCTGCAATCACATATTATCACAAAAGTGACAAAGACACACCAGACATCCTTGTATTGCATTAATCTGGTCAATGGTTGACAGAGATTTGTGGAAGTAGAGAAATGGTAATAGAAATACACCTTGCAGCAGTAATTTGACTTCTTTCTATGCATGCTGCTTATGTTGTCTTTCCCTCTGCTGAAGTAATGACAGAATAATATGTCTATGTTGGTTGTGAAGGACTGTAACGCATTACTTCAAGGAATCATACATTTACCATCAACCTATCCTTTCCCACTGACAATGTAACCATTAACCCCATAACATATTTACATAGCACTGAAAAATGACATTTCAAACATTCCCAATCATTTTCTTTGTACACTATGAAAGATGATGATATGTTTTAGCTCTTAATTGATAAATATGAGGCTACCACTCAACATATTTAACTGAATTAAATCAAATACCACATTTCTAAGTAATTTCTGATTATCCCTGCTCTTAGGGAATTACTTTAGTCTATTTGCACTCTCCCTGCACTGCTTCTGAAGAGCACAGTTTGACAGAGTCTAAAATGGTGGACAGATGGCAGATGGTATACATTTGGTCGTATTTATGAGATGATGTAAATGAAGCTCATCAGCACTGAACTCTATGAAGCACACTGCTGCACATATATACATGTGTTTCTACAGGTGTAAATCCATTCAGATGGCCAGGGCAGAAGTGTACCTAGGGCAGAGTGAGAGAGGCGACTGTACTGGGTGCAAAGTGTTGGGAAAGCGAGATCAGCCATCCATAATTTTTTACTGCTTTTTGACTGAAGAGCTAATTAGGATGGAGGGGTTATTACAGTGAAGTGGGGTTTTTTGCTGTTCAGTAGAAAAGCTAAACAGCTATGTGGGGTGAGCATGGATGTAAAAGTAATAATAGGTGGTTAGTGCACGCACCCCATCAGGATAGCCAGTAGCCAAACCCTCCAGATATTGTCCCCCACTTACTCCTTATCCACTTACAACTGCCTTTCCCCCCTCCACTCCACCCTTCTATATCCCTGTGAATACGCCCTCACACATTTCATTCTAATCCTCTCCTCTGAAACTTATTAACCATCTCCCTTCCTACACATCCCTCTCACTCAACTCATACTCTGTCTCCCACCATGCAAACAAAATCTGCCTATGCTCTAATACCCTTATTTCTAAGCCTAATCCTCTTCTGCTTACTCTACCTTACTAGTCTTCCACAGTTTCAGCACTCCCTTCCCTTTCATACAACTGCGATTTACATTAAAAAAGACTTTCCCTTTACAACCCAAGCCTCCCCCCACCTCTACAAACATAATGAATCTTTTCTATTTCAAAGGAAGCTCTTCCTTACCCCTAGTAAACCACTTCCCATACCCACCAAACTCACCTCATTAGGTTCCAATATCTACACCTATGACCCATTAGAGAATAGATACCTATCCATACTCTACTCAAAATGTATCACCCTTCTCCTCCATTCTGGAGACATACACCCTGACCCAGGGCCTTCATACAACTCCACCTCTAAACCACATTCACATAGCTCTCCCCTGCACCGCAAATCTCTTCTCCTTGCCACACTTAATGCCAGGAGCCTTTGTAATAAAATACATTCCTTTCATGCCTGGATCTTTCATAACAAACCTGATATTGTCTCTATCACAGAAACCTGGCTAAAACCAAACATAAAAGATACAGAAATGATGCCCCCTAACTATAAATGTATAAGAAGTGACAGATCCCAAAAGAAAGGTGGAGGAGTAGCCTTACTCTTCTCCTCCTCCTTAACAGTAACAACCTATACTAAGCCCATACCCTCATTTGACACCGCCGAGCTAACCCTCGCCCTTCTCAAAGTAAATAATAATAAAACTTTATGCATTGCCTCCCTGTACATTCCTCCTCGTAACAATATCCCTATACTGGAAGATATTCTTGCCTGGTTCACTTCCAACATAAATAGTGAGACTATAATCCTAGGTGATGTCAACATAAACTGGTCTTCCATTGACTCATCTACCCCTTCTGAAAGCATCAACCTATATCAATTCACACAGCTAATCAAAACCCCTACTAGATCAAATAAAGATTACACCACAGGTAGCATCCTTGACTGGATACTAGTCTCCCACCCAAACTGAGTTTCTGATAGTGGTACTCTCGCAGACTCCCTTAGTGACCATCTCCCTGCCTACATATGCCATTCCCCCTCCACCATCCTCTTTCAACACAGACACATTACCACCCGCAACATCCAAAACTTCAACCCACTAATTTTCTATAATACCTTAAAACAGATAGACTGGAACCCTCTAAAGTCTCTCCCATTAGATGCCACAGTCTTACATTTCAATAAAATTTTCACTGATATACTTAACCACTTCGCCCCCAGTAGAACCAAAAGACTCAAATCGAAAACAGCCCCCTGGCTAAATAAAGACACAAAACTACTTATGCATCACTGAGATAAAATCTGGAAATACTACCAAAAATGCAAAACTCCCAACTCTCTTGCTGAATACAAGCAACTGCGAAATCAAGTAATAAAACAAATAGCCACGGACCGCAAATCCTACTACCTTAAACTTCAAAATAATCATAAAACCAACCCCAGAAAATTTTGGATAGTATTTCATCAATATTATCCCCAGGCAAAAAAGAG
>NC_056728.1:581090181-581155181 GCF_019279795.1 Protopterus annectens
TGATCTATCTCTGAACATTATGTACCTGTCCTATGGAAAATCTCCCACATCATACCCCTCCACAAGGGAGGCCCCTGTAGAGAAATTTCTAACTATAGACCTATAGCTATCCTCTCTCCCTTAGCTAAAATCCTAGAAAAATGCTTGCAACAACAACTCATGAATCATCTCATCACTAACAATTTTCTATCCATCACCCAGTGTGGTTTAAACCTAAACACAGTACTAACACCACACTTATATCCTTTGCCGATGCTATCTGCCAACTTATTAATGCAGGACAACTAGTATCAGCAATCTTTCTGGACATGTTTAAAGCTTTTGACACTGTATCCCATCAACTTCTACTCAATAAACACGCAACATATAACCTCAACCAATCTTCTCTCACATGGTTCCACAGCTGTCTGACTAACCGACAACAAGCTGCAAAATGGAACGACATTGTTTCTCTATTCCTGCCTTTCACCACTGGGTTACCACAAGGTTCCATACTTGGTCCCCTCATTTTTTATATATTTAACAATGACCTACATTCAGCCACCCAACTTGCAACCATCATCCAATATGCTGATGACGCCTCTGTTATCTGCTCTGCCCCCTCCCCACAACAACTTCAGCAAATAACTCAATCTGCTTTCCAAGACATAGAGAATTATCTATCCAGCCATAAACGTTTCCTTAACCCAAACATAACCAAGTTAATGATCTTTACAAATAAATCATCCATGCACAGTTTACCACCTGTCATTATTCACTCCTCTAATGGCACTAAAATAGAACCTACCAACCAAACTAAACTCCTAGGTGCCACAATAGATGACAGACTAAAATTCAATAAACACATCTTCCTAACAATCAGTAAAGTCCACTCCAAACTTGGCACCCTCTACAGACCCAACCCTTACCTCACACACGAAGCCAGGCTAGCCACAGCTAGATTGCTCTTGCTATCTTCCCTCCTTTACTGCTCTACCATCTTCACCAACCTTCGTAAGACCGACCTGAATAACTTAGAGTCATGCTACAGCAAGATAGCTAAGTTTGTAGCCAATAAACCCTATAAAACACATCACTGCTTTGTTCTTCAACTGCTCAAATGGCTAGAACTGCCCAATCTCTTATCACAAAACCAACTTATGTTTGCTCACAAAGTCATTTGCAACCTCTGTAACTGCCCTGCTCTCTCAAACCTGTTACAACCCAACTCTAGCTGTAGAACCCTTAGATTATCCAACAAACTTATGCTAAGAGTTACCCAGTCTCACAACATTTATGATGATTCCTCTACTCCTACAAAATAGCTATGGATTGGAACTCTCTTCCTCAGCGCATCCAGGCTAACCCAAACCTGTCCTCTTTTAAGAAAGCCTTAAAAGAGTATCTCAATAGTCACTGGCTCTGCAGCTGTATAGCTCCTGGCTAATTCCCCTTCCTTTTCTACTTTACTAACACCTTTTATTATAACCTTTATCTTACTTTTTAATAAATAAGGGTTTATCCCCTCACTGACAAAAAAATCCAGGTTACATATTGACATTATCTGAACAGTCTTTGTATGTTGTTTGCACTCAGCTCTCTTTCTAACTGCACATACTGCTAAATTATTGAATTGTATTCATATTCTTTTACTCCATTATATTGTACTGTTCATGCAAATGTGTTAAAATGCATTGTTAATTTACATATATAATCTAATAGCTGTCTTTATTTTTTGTTCACTATACTGGAACTTGTCTCCCCGGGTCTCCACTGAAAACGGGCTACTAGCCCAGTCAAACACTACCCGGTTAACAAATGTAAGTAAATATATATATATATATATATATATATATATATATATATATATATATATAGAGATACATATATATATATATATATATGTAAACATATATATCTGTATAAAATAAAAAACACTGGTGATATCATGGTAAAATCACCAAGACTTTTATTTAAATTATTAAATATAACTGACTTTCCGGTAAAAAAAAAAAAATGGGTGAAGAGTTCACATCAGCCGTTAAGCCGTTTAGCCATTGATTAACCTTGGTAGCTGTTCAGCTCAAACCAAGGACATACGCACCTTCTCGAATGTCTCGTCTCGTGCTGTTCAAAAGGACAATAAAACATTTGCCTTGTGCCTCTCGTTATGCCGCACAGATGAACGGTAAAAAGTAAACCAAAATTTCCTCTCCTGTAACATTCTTCTCAATTCAAAATCAATTACCAGTAGCAAATATCCATCGGAAACTCCCTTCAAGCACTGAATATATGCTGAACACAGATATAAGTAGTGCATAATACTAGTAACTTCTTGTCAAGGTGAGAAATACCTCTGGCTACACCAAGTGCCAACACACATCACTGGTAAATCCCACAAGTAAATAAACAGGTAAAAAATAAAAAACACTGGTGATACCAGGGTAAAATAACCAAGACATTTATTTAAAGTATTAAATATAACTGACTTTTTGGTAAAAAAACGGGTGAAGAGTTCACATCAGCCATTAAGCCGTTTAACCGTTGGTTAATCTTGGTAGCTGTTCAGCTCAAACCAAGGACAATAAAACACTCATGTATATGTACACATATGTGCAAGAAGACGCACAAATACACAGAATTAAACATATCTATAGCTATGTGTGTGAGTGTGAATGTGGGGGGGGGTGTTGCTGACAATTGGTTGAGAGTTCTAATTGTCAAAGACAAAAAGAGCTGACCAAAAATTGGCTGAATGCATGTACCAGTTTTTTTCTGTAGAAGACTGCTATGGGATTTGAGGAATTTGACCTTTCCCAAATGTATTGCAATTTCAGAGTTGGTATTATATATATATATATATATATATATATATATATATATATATATATATATATATATATATATATATATATATATATATATATATATATATATATATATATATATATATATATATATATATATATATATATATATATATATATATATATATATATATATATATATATATATATATATATATATATATATATATATATATATATATACACACACACACTCACACGTGTGTGTGTGTGTGTGTGTGTGTGTGTGTGTGTGTGTGTGTGTGTGTGTGTGTGTGTGCGTGTGTGTGTTTGTATATATACATATATATATATATATATATATATATATATATATATATATTTTTATATATATATATATATATATATATATATATATATATATATATATATATAAATAATTAGCAGGGAGTGTGGTGGGCATGGATTCAATGGACGCCTCTCTAATTGTATGTCCTGCATACTGTTGATTTAAGATTACCTTATTACATACTGCAAAACTGAGTTAATTAGTTAATGAGTAATCAATATACCATAAAATAACTGTAGGTAATATTCATGTAAGCACATATAAACACCAATGTGAATTCTTAATACTAGACTGCTCAGTGTAAATTATTGTTAAAGTTAGCAGACCTTGCAGGAACTGTCCTTCCTTCATGGTATTGACTACATACTAACTTTGCCATTAAGACCAATACATCAGTAGCTAACCAATCCCCAGCTATCAAACATTCTGGCACCTCAAATGTCCAATGGAGAATGTAAAGTACAGGCTGTAAAAATTTCTTCAAGATAAACGCCATTTTCTCAGGAAAGAAGATTGCTAACATTGTCATGGCATGACTGCAGTTCTCAACTCTGCTGCAACTTTGCAAACAGAGTACAATGCTTCCTTATATTAGTCGTGCATGAGAAAAATATGTCAGAAATTAAGTAATATTCATTAATGATGCAGATACATATGACATGGATAAAAAGTTTGGACTTCTTTTCTTTTTTTATATTTCCACAACTGAGGAGGAGGAGCAAGAGCGTGCCAGAGGTTAGTCACAAAGAAACATGCATGGTTGTTGCAGACAGCTGGTGAGTAGAAACTATATGAAAACTATTACACAGATATGAATGCCTTCCTGAAGTAACTGCTCAGTAATGTAAACTGATGGATGACATTAAAAAAACTACAAGTGACTATCAAAACAGTGCCCTGAGGTAATACACTGAAAAGAGATTGGAATATATGTCTATCAATAAAGTATCCACAGGTTTAGACATTATTAATACATATATATAAGGTAAGAGACATTATTGTCAAGTACCATCAACACATTCTCTAAGAATGATGTCAGTAGCAAGAGGACAGTTATTAAATAAGTAAATGTTTATTCAATTCACTAAACAAATTGGCAATTTCAAAGCAGTTATGAGACCTTCTTGTCTCCATGTCCCCTCTCTTTCTTTCCCTGTTTTTGCTCCTTTTTCCAAAGGTTCAGAGATCCAGGGGCAGCTCAAACACATATCTCCTCAGTGAGGTTCCACTTGCAACCGCTCCGTACCCATCTTTACAGGACCAGGGTGGTGACTCCATCCTTGTGGGCCCCTTTGTTCAAGGCACCTGGACAACTGCCAACACCATGAGATTCAGGACCTGATGGAGGCTGCAGCTGAGCAGCCAGTCGAGTGGTTCTTGCAGCACACTGAAGGCCTTCTACAGTGACTGCAAGACTTGCTGTCCATGCGGGCTGTGACCATAAGGCAACCGGAGTCCTTACCCCCCCCCGGCATCATTGGGTTCCTATCCCAAGGTCCATCAGAGGGAGGGGGAACAATTGAGGTCCTCTGGACAGGATATGATCTGCATGTCAAACCTTCTCACCTCCTCCTTTTGTATCTTTCTGCCACCACCACAGTGTTCTTGTTTGTCCTGTCTGTCTTTTATGTTGCATGAACTCCTTAAGTCTTCTCAAAGCTGTGGGTCTATTCCCCATAAAAATATAGTGCCCCTCATCTCCCCTCCAGCACAAGCCTCTTTCTGTCTTCATTCTCTTTGGCCCTTGTCTTCTATATCCTTCATTTTCAGCTTTCCTGTCTTACACCTTTGTTGCCTTAGAACAGACTAGACAGAGTGTCAATATAAGGACACCCTTAGATGCAATAAATAAAACTTGTCTGGTTTACTTATGTATAGTTGTGGTTAGTGTAGCTCAGTGCTGGTTGTTTTAAAAGATCTCAGGATAGTATGCTCATAGACTTGTATACCCTGCCACACAATGAAAGAAGCCAGAGTAAATTGTGACTTTACATACATATGGCTTCCATCACACATAACTGCACCAGTTTTAATCCATTTTACATAATTAAATATAGGCAAATCTGTTGTAGGTATTTCAGCACAGGACTGAGATTTTACGAAATCAGTCCCATTTGTTCACACTTAGCTACTTTACATATATGCCTAGTATATGAATGCTACCCCTGAAACAGAATTCCTAATGGTAAAGCAAAATATGCAGCAAAATCACCTAAACAGCCATTTACAAATATTGAACAGCTTTACACCTTTACATCCAACATTGATATAAAGTCAGACACGTGTCTGCTCCAGCCTTATAAAAAATGCAGGAATATAATCCTTTCCTTGTCAGTCAAATAAATTCAGATTTTGACATGGAATGCAAGAAGTCCCTACAAAAATTGCTTCCATTTATCATAAATTCAGATTGAAAAATTCCACCTATTTCAAAGGCACACTTTAAATTATGAACCTCAGTGTGACTCTACACCTTGGATGTTTGTTTGTGATCAAATAAATTAATAAATGCATAAATAACTGCCACTCAGGAATTTATCTCAGCTCAAATACTGTCAGCATAGTGTGCATCCCACTGCAGCCTTACCATACCCCTAAATCTCATAACTGAAGAATCTATGGGAAAGCTAAAACTAAAGGTAGACAAAGGACCAAAATCAGGAACAGCTATCATTATTATATACACAGAAAGCTGTTAAAATAACAGGCTTTGCTTTAGTATCTTTTTTAGAAGGTTATGTTTGAAATTCAAATGTCTGTCATTACTGACTTACTGCAATCAGTGAGGATTGCAGTCAGTCAGTCATTACTGACTGAGTGCAATCCTCATTGATTTGCCAGGGGAAAAAAGCATTTTCAAGGAGTATATATATATATATATATATATATATATATATATATATATATATATATATATATATATATATATATATATATATATATATATATATATATATATATGAATTCACTTCAGAAGCTCGAATTTACAAAATCTTAAACTGCAAATAACCGTAAGCAAAAGATCGAGTTTCATAAACTCGAACTTCTGAAGCGAAACCAAAAAAAAACACAAACTTTGCTTTTGCAGGGGGGCTTTGCCCCCCTGCACCCCCCATGTGGGGGGCTGTGCCCCCAACACACCCCCTACTTAAATATACCAACTCCAAGATCGAGCAACAGTGGAGAAATGGGAAATCTCCCGTCTTGCGCTGTATGTGGAAGCGCAAAATGGGAGATTTATCATTTCCTGTCAACATCGCAAAAAAAAAAAAAAAACATTACGTACACACAGAGCATACAAGAATCCTTGCCTCTGTGTGCACGCAATGTATTAAGGTAAGTAAACTCTTATTTTTACACACTACACATCTTCGATTTACTGAAATGTCGATCATATGGTCTCGACCATATGACATTCGAGATTTCAGTAATTCGATTATGTGAAGTGTTCCCATATATATATATATATATATATATATATATATATATATATATATATATATATATATATATATATACACACATATATATGTAACTGTAAATGTACACCTCAGATGTCTGATTGCAATCAGGTTAATGAGTAAATACTGAAATAACTACCACACAATAATGTATATTCTCATTTAACTACTGTCAGAATGAAATCCACTTTAACTGTCACCCATTACCTCACAACCTCTTTGGTCAAAAACCAAAGAGAAAGCTAGAACATTATGTTGGAAAAATGATGAAAAACAGGAGTTGTGTATGGGTTTAGTGTAGGCTTGTAAGGTTTTTGGTGTGCTTATGTTGTGTGTGTGTTGTGAGTCGGTGTTATGATGTTCGGTAATGTGGACTGTCGGTATTGTGTTATTTCTGTGTTTTGTTGTCGGCGTTTTGGCTGTTGGGCTTGTGGTGTGTCAGTGTAGTGTAGGGGATCTATATATATATATATATATATATATATATATATATATATATATATATATATATTTTTTTTTTCCTACAATAATACGCATTGGATTATCATGCTGTTTCTAAATGCTATTAAATCTGAAACTTCTCACTAATTTGACAGAAAAGCAGAAATTTTACAATATTAAAAGCCTGATAGTTTAGGTATGTATGTGTCTGTATATGTGCATATATATATATATATATATATATATATATATATATATATATATATATATATATATATATATATATATATATATGAGAAGAGGAGAGAAAGAGATTTATATATATATATATATATATATATATATATATATATATATATATATATATATATGGATCCCCTTGACTTCATCGACACGCCGAAACACCGACGCTAAGAAGACCGACTCAAGAAGACCGACGAGACAGATGATCGACAATTTGAAATCCCGACAGCCAAAACACCGACATGGGCAACGTGTGAGCGTGAGTCGGTAAGTGTGCTATAGTGAGGGATTTAGCGTTAGGGAGTGAACAGGTAAGTGTGTGCTAGTGAGGGATTTAGTGTTAGGGAGCGGACAGGCAAGTGTGTGCTAGTGAGGGATTTAGCGTTAGGGAGTGGACAGGTAAGTGTGCGATAGCATTTTTAAAGCATTGTGACAGCCAAAGTGAGGGATTTAGCATTAGGGAGTGAACAGGTAAGTGTGTGCTAGTGAGGGATTTAGTGTTAGGGAGCGGACAGGCAAGTGTGTGCTAGTGAGGGATTTAGCGTTAGGGAGCGGACAGGTAAGTGTGCGATAGTGAGGGATTTAGCATTAGGGAGCGGACAGGTAAGTGTGAGATAGTGTGGGATTTAGGGTTAGGGTGTGGGAAAGGTAAGTGTGCGGTAGTGACGGACTTTAGGTGTAGTGGCGGGTTAAGTGAGTTAGGGTTAGGGTGCGGGTAGGGTAAGTATGCGATAGTGATGGAATGTAGGTTTAGTGGCGGGTTAAGTGAGTTAGGGTTAGTGTGCGGTAGTGTCGGACCTTAGGGTTAGGGTTTGCATTAGGGTTAGTGCATGTATAGTTGTGTGTTATGTGTAGTTTACGTTTTGTGTGTCAGTGTTTTGGGTGTCGGTGTTACGGTGTTCGGTTTTGTGAGTTGTCGGTTTTGTGTTTTTTCGGTGTTTTGGTGTCATTGTTTTGAGTGTCGGGTTTGTGGCGTGTCGGTGTTGTGATAGGGATCCATACATATATATATATATATATATATATATATATATATATATATATATATATATATATATTATATATTTATACACACACACACACACCGAAATACATTAAATACTTCCCTTCCTACATGCTGGCAGTGGCAGGCACAATGCTTTAAAAATGCTATACTTAAAAAAAAACATATATCAGCATTCATTCCTCTGCAAACATCCATTAATTCTTTCTTTCACTTTCAGTCTCAGGTTGTCACCCAAGATATCCTGAACCAATAGGAAAGACTCCCTGCTGTGTTATATGACAGCTTAGTAAGCTACATTTTCAGAGTTACAGATCTTTGAATTCTTCTTATAATGCTAGAAATTAAGATTTTCTATACTGGTTTTTTAGCAATATAAGGTTAAAAGTTTAGAAAATGAAGCATTATTTTTTAATAGAATAAGTTTTGTTATTGACAATTGATATGAGTTTACTATTAAGCATTCAATAGATTTTAAATACTTAAAACTATTTTGAAGCATTACAAATTTCATTTACATTCAAAATCTATCAGTCATTGGTTGGCACCAATGATGTTAAACTGTAGGTAAGTGCTTATATAACATAAATTAGGAATTTGATGGAACAGTAAGTCCGGGATTCCAAATAGTCTGCCTGGCTGTCAAGATGATGTCATACTGGATCACCCTTATCTCCTCTCCACATTTATCCCCCAAGTACTTGCACTAAAGATGTTCCTGTTTATCAGGGTGCAGGGCACCAGTACTATGTCAGATAAGTGTTGGGGAAGGTGGAACAAATGAAAAAAGAGAGGCTCCATGGCTCAACTAATTTCAGACAGATGCAATGGGACCAAAAAAGTTTAGAAAATTCTTTAACATTCATATTTAAAATACAGGATATTGACAATATTTTCATTTTACTGTACAGTTGGAGTTATTGTGAGAAGAAAAGGCCACGACATGGTGAAACTGTATGCAAAAAAATTTTTTTCCTTTTTTAGTTCAATTGTCTGGAAAATTCAACACGATTATATTTAGAAGAGACACCCACTAAAGATAATCATGATAATAAGCATCAGTTGGAGGGTGGGCATTTATGAAATGAGTCTTATTGAGAGTCTTATTGGGAGTTTATTAATAAATGTTCTAACCGTAATCTAGCAATTAAAAATAAGATATTAATTATTTTTTTAGCAAAACCACTTTATTTCTATATCAGAAAAAAATCATATGGAAATGTATCCACAGAGCCTTTTATACTCCTTACAGAACTGGATTTTTAGGGATTGGAACAGTAAATATTGGTAATGTAGTACAGATATCATGGAGCTTATCTATAAATGTTTAATTAACTTTATGAACTATGTCCTTTTGTAACATGTGAAATGTAACTTGCAATTATTGTGGACCTTTTCTCCCCAGGCCTCCCTTGAAAACGGTCCCTTCTTGACCCAGTGGACTTCCCCGGTCATCAAACTTAAATAAATAAATAAATAAATGCTATTGTTCAAAAAGTACAGAGTATTCCAGATATTTAAATCACCAGTTTTCCTAATATTTTAAACACATATTAACAGTCTTCTGAAGTAATTCTTTATACCCTATTTATGTAATGTTAATACAGTTTTATTGTGTATAAATGATTATTCAAGAGTCTTATTGGGAGTTTATTAATAAATGCTCTGACCCTAAACTTGCCATTAAAACTAAGACATTATTTTTCAGCAAAACACTTTATTTCCATATCAGAAAAAATCATATGGAAATGTACCCACAAAGCCTTTTATACTCCTTACAGAACTGGATTTTTAGGGATGTCAACAGTAAATATTGGTAATGTAGTACGGATATTAATGCTTATTTCTAATGTATATTTGTGACTGTACCCTCACAAAAAAATTCTGGTTGGATTTTCAAGCTTTTGTGCAATCCTTTTGGTTAGACAATTCCCAGAATATCTAGATATAAAAAAACTGTGTTGTTTAATGCATCGTTGCTGTTGTGCATTAAAGTAGATCACAAACCATTTCTACGGACTATGTTGGACATAGTAAGAAAAACTATTAGAAGGAATTAGAAAAGCCCACCCCTCCTGCATTTTCAGAATTCAGTAGAATGACCGCTATAGCATGGATTAAAGGAATCTGTGCAGTTGATTTAATCTGTAGACGTACTGCAATGGAATATAAAGTTTGGCCAAAATTAGAAATGTTGTTACAGAAATATGACATTGATACTTTGATAAGTCAAAAAGTCAAAGTCAAAGTAAACTTTATTGTCATTCAGAAATCACATAAGTTTAAAAACGGAATGAAATTCCGTGTCTCTGGACTCTATGCTGGCAACATATAGACTATTTTCACAGATGTTTACACATGTAACACCTAGCTAGTACATCATGGATATGCAGGTAGACAGACTAATACTGCACATAGTTAAAAACATACATTTAAAAAAATAAGAAAGAAAATCAGAAATTAGAATTATATTACTCTTGATTAAAATAATTTGGTAACAAGATGATTTGTTCTTCAAGATCAGATTGTCAGAATTAATTTTAATAGTTTATGGTTTAGTAGGGAAATCTTTGTAAATTTTAATGTACTCAGACTTCTTCAAAGTTGGTAAATTTTGTAGTCTTGTTTTTGATCTCCAGCTCAGTTTATTTAACCAGATATTAACTAACATTTTCTGAGTCAGTTTTTGTTGTTATTAATTATCCTTGATTTAAACTACATATTTTAATAAATAGTATCAATTAGTTGCATGCTTTTCTCTTTTGCTTAGAATTTTAATATATAGTTTAATGCCATATATTAAAACATGTCTGTATTCCTTTATATAATGTTCACAGTCTTGCATTTTAAATAAATGTTGACTTTTTTCTTATTACAACAATAAATGTTTATAATTGGTATAATCTTTTATTGCTTAAGGAATACATTTAGGGTGTAGATATTATAATATGACTACTGTATGTCTACAGTGATGACTTACAGTCAGGTTCAGGTGTACCACGTAGTTGCATACATTAGACAAGCAATGCATCTACGCTTGATCAAATTAAAGGTAAGGGAATCATACATTCCCTTTACAGAAGCTAGAAAATTATCTTTAACATATACAAAACAACAATATAATCAGAGAACATGTATGAAAAACAATACAAGGTTAGATAGACATCTTTATTATGGTTAAATGTTGACAGAATGAAAACAAGATGTGCTTACAGAAATACGATGAAATTCTCCATTTATTGCTCTGCCAAAAGACAACAGAGATTTAGGAAAGTGGCAAGCAGGCCAACATTAGGCTGCAAAGATCTGCTAAAATAATGGTTAATCAGTTTAAAGGATGGCTCCAAATGGATTCTCCTTAATAAAATGTGAATAATGTTAAGCAATGCACCAACCATTAGTCATTGGTCAACTACTCCCAGCAAGTTAATTTAGCACTGATATCCCATTAATGATAGTACATTGCCTTTTGTTATGTCAAAGCATTGCTTTTAATGAAGTTGTGTGTTTAGCGTATTTACAGTAATCACATCACTAGCATTCATACTTAGCAGTGTGGGACATTACTTTTCATTTGTTTCCCTCTTCCCTTGCAGTACTTTGTCTGAATATGCATGCACTTGTTTATAGGGATGGTTTCTTCTCATTGCCCTTATGCTGTATTTGTACAACATGTAAATTGGTAAAGATGTTCCAGAAAAGAGAAAAGTTTCATGCTGATAACTGCTGCTCAGATTGCTTGGAACCTGGCCAGGTGTGTGTGTGTGTGTGTGTGTGTGTGTGTGTGTGTGTGTGTGTGTGTGTACCTATGCAGTTCACTCATGCTGAACAGTACCAGCATATATTGCAGCAATTTTTGTAAAGCCAAGTTTTCACTACCAATCAAAATAATCCATAATATAGGATAGAACTTGGTTTCACAATGGAGGAGCTTAGAAGAACTGCATAGGATTTATAAGATTCTTATGAATTTTAAGGCAACTGAGTCTCGTAACCATATATGGACACACACACAAACACACACACACATACACACAGATATATATATATATATATATATATATATATATATATATATATATATATATATGTACTTATTTATTGATGTTTTATATCATAATCATTTCATACAATAGCATTCATTACACACTGTCATATAAGAAATAGTATGACATAGTCATTGTCAATTGTCATCATTCAAACTTCAAACAATCCTACTCCCTTTTTTCTCACCAGATTTTGGCATCCATAGCTACACACTGCAGTTAACATTACAGTGTTCCAAACTCCATTAATGTACTCCAGTTTTATAATGCAGCCTCACTTTTGTCACTTAAAACTCCCTTTTCCTGCCCTGACTTTCTGAACACATACCAACTCATTGTTCATTCTTATTTTATTTGTTCCTGCTTTTTTTCCATCTTCTATTCAAAATTACCCTTTCAAACTTTTGCTGTGAAGCTTCTCACCCATTCACCTGAAAATAATATTTGATTGTTTTCAGATTCCTTTAATCCAGGTTCTTTATCCTCTAACACTAAGAGGCAAAGTTGCCACATTATAGGTACTTCTTTGCAGAATATCTTTCTCAAGTTATATACAGCCCCCCTAAATTTGCATAAGTCATCTGCATCCCTAAAACATGAATAGTATCTGCTTCTGCACATCTCCAACATTCGCCTTCCTCAACCTTCCATTCCTGAAAAATCTACATCAGTGTCCTAAACCATCTACACAACCACTGCATATATTGGACTTAAGTTATAAGGAGTTTTTTTAGACTTGCTTCTCTTTTCAAGAATTCATTACATGTAGATTTTTTAAAATGATACCTTCTCTTTTTCTGCCCATCTTAGTCTCAGTTTCCTCATTTACTTGGAGTATTTAAACCTGTTTAACTCTGCATAAGTGCTACACATTTATGTGTTTCAGGTTGTTTCCTCGCCTAGACTGATGTATTCCTAGAATGACCTTCTCCTTCCTCTTAAACTTTGACTCCTTAACCATTGTATAATTATCATCTGCATAATGAAAACATCCACCTTTCTGTATGCCATACCTGTCTTTAATTTGCTTACACTATAGCATCCTCCCAGATGATCCTCTTGGTCTGTAGAATGGGTCACCCACATAATTAGTTTCCCATCACTACCATCTCTTCCAATGTACCATTTTACCCTGTATTTTAACTTCTGGGAGATACACTGCCCTATATGGAGCAGACTCACAAAGGCTTCATAATTTCTCTTCATTTCTTTAGCATATATATTCATATATATTCAGTGGGATTTTTTTGAGCTTTATAGTTGATCCATCCCTCACAATTCCTTTCATCCTTCTCCTCTTTGCTCCTTTGGAAAGCAAATGTAATTGCTGCCACCATTTAGAGATGAAAGATTGGGTAATCCCTATTCTCCACATCTCCTGAATAATCCTGGCCTTCCTTCTGCTACTACCCCTCTCTTAACATATGAATTTTTTGCAATACACCTATACTTTGTCTAGCCATTTTTGGTCCTTTCTGAAAGGAGTCAGATGTCCAAGTATGTAAAACACCCAAGGGAGAATCAGCATTTGAATAAGATTTATTCTCAAAATTAGTGTAAAAACCTTATTAGACCATCTCTCTAAAAGTGTCTTAATCTGCCATTTATAATTCTCTTAACTGATACTTGTGTTGTCATCATTCTCCTCCATTTTAGTCTCAGATATTTCACACTCTCCCTCTTTCTTTTAAATCTTGTCATATAACATTCCTTAACTTTCCTACTCGGACTTGAAATGTTTAATCCCAATCACATTCTAATCTTAATTCCACTCTAAAATTCTCAAAAATCTCCCAGTCTCCTGGCATTACCAAGTCTAGTTTATCTGTGGTAAGCATACACTCCTCTGGAAAAGTCAAAACAATTTCTATGTACATTGCATGCATGACAGAAAGTGTCTAACTTGCTGAGCTAATACCTAAATTACTGAGAGGAACAAAGTGGGGGATAGCTGGCAACCTTGCCTACTGCCTTGACTAATCCGAATGCCCTTGGTTAATTCCACGTTTAGCACCAGCTGTGTCCCTAGTCTATTATTGAGAGCAACTATCTAGTTTTGAAATTTGGGCTGAAGCCTATCTCTCTTAACACATTAAACAAAAATGGTCACTGAGTCAAAGACTTTCTTCATATCAAAGAAGATCACATCTACTTGAGTCCACCTCTCTATTTGTGTCTGTGCTACAAATTCTGCCAAATGCTGCCACCTTTCCTCTGCCATACACCATCTGAAAAGTCCCTTTTGACCTCATTCCACCAATCTCAGCATGAACTTTTCTAATCTCTTGACTCAGACAGCTGTAAGAACCTTTGCATCTACATTTATCAGAGATTTGACTGTAATTGCTTGGATCACTTTTCTCTTAACCTTCTTTGAAATGAGAACTACAAAAACCTAACTAAAAATTCTGGTAAAACACCTCTTTACAACTAATGCAGTACATACTCTGCATAAATATTCCAACACTGAAATTAAAATCCTACCGGAATTCCATCACTCCCTGGAGCTTTGTTCCTTTTTTGTGTTCATGTATAATGCCTGAAATCTCACATACACTTATATCCTCATCATCTTCTTCATGTATAGCCCCACCGTGTTTTTGAGTGCTGCCCTATTGTTCTTTCCCTGGTGTCACTCTTCTAGCACAAGACACACGCTGTACTAAAAAATTCCCACATTATAATATTAATATCTTCTGTTTTGTCATAAACTCTCCTTGTATCTATGTATATGTATATTAACGTTTTGTCTTGTTCTTAATAGTTGCATGTATGGCATTTATGTAATTCATACTTGGAGAGTCACTGAACCAGGAGTCAAATTCCTTGTATGCATGCATACTGGCCAATAAATGTGATTCTGATTATGTATCCCTCATTTCCGTAATGATCCCTTCTACTTGTTTATCTTGGACGCCTTGTGCCAGGCACTTGCCTGACTTCCACCCACACTAACAGAAGTCCTGTCTGTTTATAAACCCCTCTCTACCATCCTTGTTTCAAGTCCTTAATTAAGGCTATAAGTCATTGAGCCATCTCTTCTTTACCTATTCCCATTTAACTCTTGTATTATTCACACCTACTTACTTCCTTCTGTAGCTGTATCACACATGCCTCCCATTTTCTAACATTTCTCCACTGGTCTCTCACCTAAAACCCTTCTATGCTCCTTAAATTCAGTTTCATAGCGCACTTCATTGCATCCCACCCGTTCGCACACTTCAATGCATCCCACCCATTCACGCACTTCATTGCATCCCACCCATTCGCGCACTTCATTGCATCCCACCCGTTTGCACACTTCATTGCATCCCACTCGTTTGCACACTTCGTTGCATCCCACCCATTCTTACTCCTCATTGCATCCTACCCATTTGCGCACTTCATTGCATCCCACCCATTCGCGCACTTCATTGCATCCCACCCGTTCGCGCACTTCATTGCATCCCACCCGTTCGTGCACTTCATTGCATCCCACCTGTTCTTCCCCAGCCACTTGCCTCCGTGTGTTCTGTTCTACAACCTATGAACAGCAGTATACTTGTGTCCCTCTAAACATCTCTGCTGTGTGCCCCACTGCCAAGGTCCTCATTTCCATCGTTGGCTTCTATAATAATATTTTGGAATGGCAATTTTTGCATTATATGAACATGGTCAAAAAGCCACCTAACACCTATCATCTATTTGCACTTCTTATATTTATAGGATCCCTGCTTCACTCATAGAAATCTATCTAAATGGATAACTTTTTATCTGTTCCTCTAGAGAAGGTATATTACAGCTCTTCAGAGTGCCATAATCCCCATACACTCTTCAACATCCTTTCTCTATCGTAGGACCTCTCTCAACATAACATTCTGTTCCCTCTGGTCAAACATTCTATCAATTTTTTTTAATTGACTACTACATTAAAATCTCCCCCAATAAATTCATTCACTAGAAAGACTTGAAGAAGATGAGGGCATATGCATCTGGGCTGTAGATTGATCTAACTTTTCACTCTAGACTTCCCCCCTTCATCTTTTCTGGATATTTTTACCTGTATGTTTAAAGATTTTCTCAGTATAACCACTACCGCTCTCTTTCTTCCTCCTCTACTGTACTGCACTCTACCATATTCCAACCTATGCCTCCCATTATCAAGAATCCCTTCCTTCCTTCCTTTTCAGGGTAATTTCATGTAATAATATTATATCTCCCTTAACTCTCTCTAACTTCCACTTAATATGCTCTCTTTTAATTTGATGACACCCCCCAACCTTCTGCTAGTCCCTGTCCCTTGAACCTCTTAGCTTACTTACTTCATCTCCTTCCTGGACTAGGTCTAACAAGACCTTTGTACCCAGTCTGTATCTATGTCCAGCTTCCAAAGCCAAGATGATGCTTGGAACATTTATAGTTGTCTACTCACATGGAATACTCTTATGACCTCTAAATTTGGTTACTTCTTTTGCCAAACATAGCCTCCCGCAAATTTCAATGGGATTCCTAATCACTCACTCACACCCATAGTATAAACACACTCCCATTAGGCAACATTTGAATAACACAGACTTCCTGTAATGTCATCTTGACTTAGACATATACTGAGATACTAATACATACATACATACAACCTAAGCTTATATGTATCACTTTAATATTGCATTGTGTAACACATATAATGAGCATTTGATTCAGATCTAAAAGGAACACTGTACAAATTATATATTATCTTCAGTCATTTCTCATAGGTTCATAGGTTTATAGTTAGGTACTAGGCTATTAGCCCAAGGGCATAAGGAAGCCCAGCCAAAAGTGTTTTGGCTTTCGCTACCCATGCAGATTAAATTAAATTCCTGTCCCTCTATTGAGTAGAGCCACAGAAGTGATCCCAGGGGTGAATTTCCTACTACCCATCCACTCATCAAGGTTTTTATTGAAGAGTGCTAATGATGAGCTTTGCTTGACGTAGATGGGAATTTTGTTCTAGAGCATGGGAAGTCTCTGGGATAAGAATCTGTCCCTCCAGCATGTCCTGTTTATTGTTGTGGTGAAGTTTAGGTCCCTAGAGCATGTAGCTTGGAGAGATTGGGATTTCTTTAAGTGGAGCATGTCCATCAATTCTGGGTTTGACATAGCTTTGTATGTCAGACAGAGATCATCTCGGAGTAAGCGATATGTGACCGAGTAAAGTTGGAGTTTTTTGAGCCCTTTGGCATAGGGCAACTGTTTGAAGCCAGCAATCCTCTTAGTGAGGTACTTCTGGGGCCTCTCCAGTTGTTGCAGGTGTCTTGTGAGGTACATCCCAAAAGGGGCATTGTACTCAATGAGGGGTCTGATAAATGATGAGTAGAGGAGGACAATGACCTCCTTTTTTCTAGATGCAAACCCTTTTGTGAGGTGAGGTGGGCCACGTAGAAAGATTTTTTTGACCACTGTGGCGATGATTAATCTCCACTTGGGTCCCACTGTCTGTGTTAATTGAATTGCCACCTATTTGGCAGTTCATTGGTACTGTGTTTTTACCAAAGGGGATGATAATGCACTTTTTGGCATTTAGCTTGAGGCCATGGTTTTGGCACCAGCAATCTGTCTCGGTGAGGCCCTTTTGCAGAATGTCTGTGTCGGCAGGGGAATTGATTATGGCACCCAGTTTGCAGTCATCTGCGAACTTAGTTAGCCATAGACCCTTGGTGTTCACTTGCACTTTGGAGAAGTATCTACCGAAGAGGAGAGGTCCCAATGCTGAACCCTGGGGCACTCCAGTTGTCACTGGTTTGGAGTCAGATCTGGAGTCTGCAACTCTCACTGTGTGGGTTCTGTCTGTGAGCCACTTGGCTACCCATCTCGTGTCGTAAGGGTTTATGTTAAGGTTGGTGAATTTATCTATGATTCCTGAACAGGGGATAGTATCAAAGGCTTTAATGAGGTCTAGGTAGGCTATGTGGACCAGCTTGCCCTCATTTATGGCCTTGGTAACTGTTTCAAAGAAGTCTACCAGGTTTAAGAGATATGATCTACCCTTTACAAATCTGAACTGGGTAGAGTCCAAAGTTTGGAGGTTACCAATGTCTTTGTTTATGAGTTCCATGATGATACACTCCATGGCCTTGCAGACCAGGCTTGTCAGACTAATAGGTCAATAGTTCCCGGGGTCTATGGTGACTCCTCCTTTGTGGAGTGGGATAACCATTGCTGTGCGCCACTCAGTGGGAACATAGCCTGTGGTGAGCCTGTGACAGAACATGGAGTTTAGGTGAGGGGCTAGTTCATTTTGGAGTTCATATAAGATGCAGTCTGGGATGTGTTTTTGACTTTAGAGAGTGCCTTGTTTACCTACGTGCTTGTGATTAACAGTGATCTACAATCATCTATTATAGTTATGGGCCATTTGGGGGGGGTGAGAGGGGGGTAAAGTTTGCATTGAACCTGTCTGCCAAAATGTTGGCAATATCAGTTGGTTCTGTATATTTTGTGCCATTCTGCTATAGCTCGGCGCAGATCTGAGTGTTGCCATGGAGATTCTTTACATAGCTAAAGAATGCCTTGTGGTTGTCTTTGGAATTCGTGGCAATTTTTCTTTCAAAATTCACTTTGGAGGATTTTATGAGGGAATCTTAGCTTCTTAGTGAGGTGGTCAGGGGGTTCCTCCATTCATGGGATTTTACTCCCTTTTGCAGCAGTTTCTTCCTTCTGTTGTAGAGTTTATTTATGGCAGGAGACCACCAGATTGGCTTCCTTTTTTTGCAGGATAGCATCTTGGTTCTGTTAGGGATAGCACGATCCATGCACTCATGTAGGGCCTGTAGAGTGCATTTGTTTGGGATTCAGCAGTTGTGAATGTTTTGTCCATCTGCAGGGGCATCATGAAGTTAGCCACCTCTGTTTTGAGTAGCATGAAGTTCACTTTGGAGAAATATTTTTTACGATGGTCTCCTTGTGTGGGGGTGGGTTTGGGATGTGGATATCTAGGGTGATTAGTTTATGGTCTGATCTAACCAGCGAGGAGTTGATCTCGGGTGTAGAGCACCAGTCACCCATGTTGGTAATGACCAGGTCCAGAATATTGTTGCCCCTGGTGGGGGTGTTGATAAGTTGGTCCAGGGCATTAGAGTTTATAAATTCCAGGAATTGTTGAGCAAGGGGATTAGTACAAGAGTAGTTTTCCCAGTTTATGTTGGGGTAATTGAAATTAGCCATTATTAGGGTATTTGGTTGGACCCTCATTTTTTCCAATGTCTCCAGGAACGAGGAGTGTGGGTCCTGGGTCATGGTGGGGGATCTATAACAAGCTACAATTTGGAATGCATTTTTGCCCTGGGTTAGTTGCACTTGGATGATCTCTGAGGCATTGTGTTGTGCAACTAGCCTGGAGGTGTGGATATCCCTGAAGAATATGGACACACCTCTGCCCTTAGTGTTTCGGTCCGGGTTTTGTGGCCGAAAGGTGGGGTATGAATTATAGCCTGGTAGTGCTGGGGTGATCTCGGGAGCCTTGAACCAGGTCTCAGTCACTGCACAGATATCGATGTTCTCCATTTTGAGGAGTGCCTCAACTGAGTGCATTTTGAGGTTTAGACTCCTATCATTGAGCCGCATTACCCTCAGTTTTTTTCAGTTGTACTTTTTACGGTGGTGGGTTTGTCTTTTGAGCCTCCGTGCAACATTTCTCCCATGTTGCTATCAGCTTGTTTAAACAGATATATTAGGAAAAAATCCTAATAAACGTTCTGAGTATGTGTCACCTTCAAACAACTTACTCCACAAGTATTTTCAAGGAGCCATAGTGGTCTCCTTAGTAAAACTGATATACTCAACAGCTACTGTATTCAGCATTCATGTTAAGCATTCATTTCATTCAACGTTTCATGCATATTTTAAATAGTCAAAAGAACTACGATGTTCTATCTACACACTATACTAACATCAATGTACAGTCCAAATGAAGTACTTACTGCAGTTCTTTCCTTCAAACACAGAATTCCAAAGTCTTACTTAGTTCTTGATTTGAGCCAAGATACCAGGCAGGTATCAGCTAAGGTCTCTTTTGTCACTGTAACTAAAATCTCTCAAGCATGTCCAGGCCACCAAAATAATATAGGACAACACACATCCTGCGCAAGGCCTGTTTAAGCATCTGGCATCAGGCAGGGGATATTGCAACATCCACTGCAGGACTTCAAGATTCAATAACAGTTTCTACCCTACAGTGATTAGACTTCTGAAATTGGGCACTAGTTTCAGGGGTCTGGACAAATAAGAAGTCATTTTTTATTCATTTGTGCAATATACACTTAGATATACTCCAAGTAAGTGCAGTATTTACTTATTATATCCATAGTCAACACCAACTCAAGTGCAATATTCAACAAATAACAGGCATTGCTCAATCTGTAGTGTGTTTTGTATTATTTTAAATAGTGTAGTTAATTTAACTCAGGGGAGGGTATTCTTTTCATAAATGAGTGTTGGTAAATGTCTCTGCTGTTTCTTGCATGCATTGGGAGTACTATTGTATTTGTTAGTTATGTTTATTCCTCTATTTGTATGTGTTGTTTCACTTTCCTTTGTAATCTCAAGAACTGAGCTGACGCATGAAATTTTGTTTAGGCTACATATTTGTAGTTCTAAATGACAATAAAGTTTAGTTTGACTTTGATGACAGTATAAACCTCTCATTAGAGTCACTTTGCAAAATAGTGAGGGCCTCTGTGTTCCAAAAAACGTTATTAAGAACTCATACTGATTTATTCAGCCAGCCCCAAAGCATAGCTAAATTTTTCTGGCTGCTTGTATCAGGAAGTCTATCAGCACTTTTTTCCCTCTGACCATTCTATATGGCTTTCTTCTCCCCAGAGATCCCCCTTCATCTTCTGAGTTTGAACTCAGAAAATCTTCCACCTTCTTAGAGTGTGTGCGTGTGTGTGTGTGTGTGTGTGTGTGTGTGTGTGTGTGTGTGTGTGTGTGTGTGTGTGGGTGTATCTCTCTCTCTCCTTCTGTAATGATGGTGAGGTGGGCTTTTATTTGTACAACTTCCTGGTGCTTTTTTTGTTACTGTACACTCACAGTTTAAATTTCCAAACTCTTTGTTTTTACCTATCTGTAAAGGTTTGGGGGGGGGGGGCATAATACATTTTTGCATGGCCCTGGGACAAGTCCCTCTTTTGCCTCTTCCATTTGATCCGTTTAACTGTGCCATGTCCAGATAGACAACTGCATCTTCAATTTTCCCCACCCTTCCTCTGTTGGAAGACCAGTCCATTTCTTGTAGGGTACTGTTTTCTAGAGCACCATCTGAAAGTAGCTACTTCCACCCCATGATGAGGGGCAGGCTCTCTTGTGACCTTTATATGACAGATAAGTTGCTGAGTCAACTTCAGAGTGGAAAACATTTTAATGACAACACACCAAACAGCCAGTACTTCTTCCAGCAACTCTCCTTTATTGTGAGCGACCTGGTACCTCGGCAATTCGCCTTCAGTGATCCTTGAAGGCGAATTGCCGAGGTACTAGGTCGCTCACAATAAAGGAGAGTTGCTGGAAGAAGTACTGGCTGTTTGGTGTGTTGTCATTTGGTTTGTGCTTTTCACGTTGCTGTGTTTTTTGGAAAACATTTTACTCTGACCCCTCACTGCTACAAAAAGCTTGGCTGGGTAGGAGATCCAAGAAGCATAAGCCAGTCATTTCAGTTCCCATTTTACATCACTGAGTGGCACTCATGACTAATAAAGAGTTTGGGAATAATCCTGAAAAGCTCTCACAAGGGATCCTTCCACTCTAACTCCATAAAGATGGTAAACATTATTTAGAAGCCAGTCTTTGCTGCATATAAATGTAACTTGTAGATGACCTCTCTATGTCTCCTTGCTTTGTTTTCCTTCCCCACTGTATGAATTGTACCTGCCTCCAAGTACATTTCAGAAGGAGCTTTCAAAGCAGGAAAGGATTTACTTTAAAAGTATGACAACAGATTCGAGTACATCAGTATTTCTGGTACTCCTTACAATCTTATGTCCCCTCAACGATGCTGTTTTTTTTTTAAATCATCTCTTTTATCCACCAGCACCTTAATTCTCTTGCTGTAAATGATATATCTGCAACTGCCGGTCTGACATTTTATCATTCTGCTCTTTTAGGTCACACTGCACATGTAAATCATGTCACATAGCAGTAAAGGTGTCTGTGTTCCAGTGTCTTTGTGTTTTCACTTGGCTGAAAAATACTCTTGTGCTTGCTAATCCATTATTTTGCAGGCCCTGACTTTCTAGGAAAACAGCTTGAAACATATCTAGCATTTTTGCTCTCATTTCATTCTCTGAGAGCTCCGCTCTCCTCTCCAGCTCCATCTGGGTAGTACTGTAATGTCTTTCTCCAACTTTCTGGGTATTTTATTGCCTTTGAATTTGCCAGGTGCAGATTTTCTTTCAGAGGCACACGACATTATGGAAATGTACTTCTCCATGTTATGCGGCTTGCCATGACCCCCAGGATCATGACCATTTATATCTTAACCACCCTTGTAAAGGCTGGACTTCATCAACTGCAGAGATAGGAACAAAGAAAATTCCAAACTCTCCCTGTCCTGGACAGATACATACTGCAGTGAGACTGAACTGAGTCAGCAACTCTGAGTCATTTTTGGTTCAGTCAGACTTTGGGCAGTCAGAGACTTCAGACTGCAGACTTTCGGATGTCCATCTTTTTGTTCCAGTTATACTTGGAAGGCTGTTTTCATCCAGCTGATAAGCAGACAGACACTGAAAGGGCCCTTCTGAAGGACTGAATTAACTTCCTACTATCTGAAAAAGACATTAATATTGCATCTTGCCAATTATGGAACTGGCAAACTCAAAAAAGTAGATCCATTCTCAGTGAGTGTGGTCTATACCAAAAGGGGGCATTAAACCAAGACTTCCTGCAACTAAAATGGACTTTAGCCTACAAGGAGAGCCAGCATCCAAGTGCAAGGAATCCTCATCAGTTTTGTGGATCTTCCAAAGAGAGAGTGGGTAGAGAATGCGGAACTCTTCCACGGTGCTCATGAGGACCAAAGGACTCTCATATATTGTTTATACTGCGCTAATTGGTATATTGTATGCCTTACCATACTGCTGCATGCCTTACCATACTGCTGGGAACTACTGTAAGTTATCTGTAAGTAATCTGAAGTTTTTCTGACTTGCATGCTGTTCAGCATGTTAATTTTTACTGAAGAATGCTTACTCCAAATTAAGTAAATCATTTATTTCTTATGTAGTAATAAATACTATTTTCATTCAAAATTCAACTTGTTGCATATTAGGTGTTTAAATTTTGGCTTGATTGTAAACTAGAACAATAAGATTTGGAAGTAGGGGACAAATAAGTGTTGAGCCAGCTTATTCTCACACACAGACAAATGCATTGTTTTAATATAAAGTATTACATTTCAGACTAATTGTTCTGATACAGCATCAACAGGTCTTAATCAACATATACTTTATGGGTTCTACCTGATAACAATTAAAACCACACTAAACCTTATTACCTGCAACGCCCTCCGTCACTACCGCACACTCACACAGCCTTTCCCCATGTCGGCATGAACCACTTTATGGCATTTCAAAAAAAAAAAAAAACAACACAGCCACAAAAAAGGATCACACAACTATCAGGCAGGAGCCCTTAAGGCAGTAGGGTTAAGCTTGTACATCCGGCAATGTCTAAGTCATAGCTGACTCCATAGTTAGACACATTGATGTTCCTTTCATCAGCGTGAGCAAAGAGAGAGTGATGGTTAGGTACCACTCAGGTGCCAGGAACAGCAATGCCACTAGGGTGTTCAGTTCCCCTTCATCCTGTGGGCACATATGACCTAATGATATGATCTAATCAATGTACACATGGCACTGAATGACTTTAAGATTCACTTCCTTGAATCATATGAAGAGAAACACGATGGACATCTCCGGAAATATACCTGAAATGAGTATAAAACTAATAGTGAGCAGTATCCGACTATCATCAAGAATGGTGTCACAATACAAAACAATAATTTATTTTAAATATTTGTTTAAATACTCATATCATTCTAAGGGGATCCAGTATGTATATAAATATGTATATGGGTCCCTATCAGTTGATAGAGTTTTCAGAAACTCTAAATTCATATGGTCGAGACCATATGATCGAGTTTCTGAAAACTCAAAGCTTTTGAATGGAGATCGCAGTACAATGCAGATCTGGAAATTTACCCTTTTCCTCACTGTAGTGTGATCTTGGAGTGGGTATATATAATTTGCAGGGGGTGTGGGGGGCACAGGGGTGCTTGTCCCCCCTGCAAAAACATAAATTAGGTAGATTTTTGTGTTTTTTTATGTTTTGTTTTTAATGTTCAAGTTTTTAGAAACTCGATCATATGGTCTTGACTGTATGAACTTTGAGTTTCTGAAAACCCGATCATCTGCCATACACCATATATGCGTGTGTGTTTATGTTATGTTTATGTGTATATATCTGTATCTATCTCTTTGTATATATCTGTATAAATATATATATATATATATATATATATATATATATATATATATATATATATATATATTTGTGTGTGTGTATGTATGCATATGTATCTATCTATCTATATATATATATATATATATATATATATATATATATGTCTGTGTGTGTGTGTGTGTGTGTGTGTGTGTGTGTGTGTGTGTGTGTGTGTGTGTGTGTATATACATATATAGATATGCATGTATGTATGCATCTGTGTCTATATCTATGTATGTATATATATAATATATGTATGTCTATGTCTATGTGAACCTGGCTGCATTGCTAAGGATAATCTGCTGAGAGCTAAGCACCCCATCTGTCCATCATATTCTCCAGGTGGGCTTAATATACACTAATGAGTAGTGCTTAGACCACAGCCTCAAATTAAATGTCAAAGTACAGCATTGTGTCCTTTGGCAAACTTTGGCACCTATCCTCTTATCACATAGGTATTGCTCCCTTAAAAAAACTGACTCAGTCATGAGAGGCATGAGCACATTCGTTGATAATGAATTATTCTTTGACCATCATGCTACCACTGTTGTTAGGAAATCCTATTATACAGTGAGACTAACCCTCGGGGGGTGTCTGTTCTAGATGGAAGGAAGCCTCCTCTCTTATTAGGCCATCTATAAAGTATAATCTTCCCTTTCATATGTACTTACCTATGCACATGACTCAGCTCAAGAGATTATAGTATTTCCTCACTGAGATAATCAAGGGCATGTCTACCTTGAGCTACTCTGACTGCCTTAATGTGCTCTTATTCCTTTTTTGTGTCCCATCAGCTTTTGAGAGCTGACCTTTGCCTAGCCTACAGAACCTTGAATGATCCAGTCCAACATAACCTTTTTCACATCCACAAAGTGAATAACACCCTAGACACCCACTCAGGAAATCTAAACTTCCACCACAATAGAAATACAACCTGGTCTAGTGATAGACATCTGTCATGGAAAATACCTCTTTTATGGAACTTCTGAATATAAAGCATACTAACTCCCTGACCATCTTTAAACACAAGATGGATGAACAATCATAAGAACACCTTCTATCTGGGCCTTCATGCCCTTATGGAAAAGGGTACAACTAGATCCAAAAGTAATTAATCATTTTGGGGTCTGATATTAATTTATGTGCCTGATTCAAAAATTATGGTTTGTGCAAGAGATGTCCTGTTTTCTATGTTGGCAAGACTAATAGATCTTTTAAAGATAGAATTTTGGAACATCTTCGTGATATCAGGAATAGAAAACATACAAATGCATTAGCTAATCATGTCATGAACACTGATCCCTCACATTCCTTCCAGTTTTTTGTCTTACAACAGATACATAAAAATTTGAGAGGAGGGGATATAGAAAATATTACTGAAGGTTGTGAACAAAAATGGATAATGAAACTTAATGCAGACAAATATCCAGGTCTTAATGGTACCACATCTCTGGTCCCTTTTTTGAAAGCCAGACGCCTTAAACACAAATAATTTTAAGCATAATATTTATTGCCTCTTACTTATGAATGAATTTTACATAATTGATTTTTTAAAAAGATTTTTTATGCTTAGTAGAAGCTTATGTTATGTATTTTATCTGATTTATGTTTAGTTTTTGTCTGTGCCTTTAAATGCTCCTTCAGGTATGACATCACTAATTATGCTAATTGGTTTCAAGAGTATTTAAGAAATGAGCTGTTTTAACATTTTGTCTGAAGAAGCAACTGAGTGTTGTGAAAGCGTTTTACCTCTGTTTTCTTTTGTTTATTTTATTAAAGACGCTATTGTGTGCTACCTTGGTGCATTGTTCTTTTGTTCTTACTTCATGTTTTTATGCATCTTGGTTTTACCTACAGACGTTTTTGTTAGTACTATTTGTTTTTTATTCGGCTTAAGGCCGCACACGTCCATGGAGGATATGTCTACTGGAAATACTTCAGGAATACCTACCAATGGTTACCACCAGCGTTTCTTAAGAATTTTGGGTGTACCAGTAAATCCACTTCTGAATGTGGATATACATGTAAATCAGCAAGAAAATATCAACCCTCAATGTTTACCTGAATTTCTTGCTCAGTATAAGAACTTGGAAAACTTGATGTACAAGTATAAGAGGCTGCAGTGGCAGTGCTTACATCTACAAGCCTCATTAGAATCTAAGATTATCCCTCGTAGACTTAGAGTTCTAAACATGCCTACTTATGGGATGCTTATCCAGTTCTTTTACGCAAATGGCAGGAACTGAATCTACAATTTAGTTCAAAATACATGGAACTACTACTGGACTTTTTTTCCCCTATTGAACTTGAACTTAAGCAAGAAATTATTGCTTTGGAATCAAAGATTAATGAAAACTTTCCTAATGACATTACATTTAATAAAACGAGTGAACTTCAGGAGAGCATTATTATATATGAGAAAAGACTTCAAAATACTAAACTCTCCAAACTAAATAGAGATAAACATGATTTTGCTAGCAACAATGTTTTTACTTGGCCCAGAGAGAACATAAGCAGACAGCTTCAGGGCATTTCTGCTTCAAATGCGTTAGATACTTCAAAAAATGCACGCTCTACCACTTTAAGTGAGTGCAGTCGACCTGAGACTGTTACTGATAGCACTTCCAGTTCTACGCATACAGAGCTACCTGGTACACAAGCTAACTTGAATATTGCTCCTGTAGCTTTTGTTTCACAGCCTTTAGTGGCTGAATCTATTGAAACTATCGATTTACACCAAAATAAAGCTAACACAGGAGCCATTCCTAAAAAAACACGCCTTTTGCCATCCTCAACAATATCGCAGGCTCATATGACGTTCACAACAGCTGGCCAAGATATTCATGCATCCATGAGCACTGACAGTGTTTTTTAGACACCAGCAACAAAGACGACTTCTCCCTGAAGGCACATCTACCATTCAGGAATCGTACAAGAAGCCAGAACTACAAGGGACACTTATCCAGGATAAATCAAACAGAAAGGACCATACAGTCACCGAACAGGAGACGAACACAAATACAGGTCTTGTTGTTAATATTTCTTCATTTAAACTGAGTGATGATCAGATAAATTTGCATAGCAAAGGCCTGTCTTTTATACCAGCGAAAAAAGGCTGATTTAACAGAAATGATTAAGAGCTTAAAGTTGTTGGGAAGAAATTTAGCCTTAAAATCTTTGTTTCCTAACAACAAAGTGAATGTAAATAATATATACAAACACCCTAGCAGTTTTATTCCAAATATTCCACCTAGTATTCAGAGGTTTACTGATATGTGTGAGATGGCTTTCAGAAATATAAATGAGCACGATTTCAGTAATTATCATTTCAGCAATTTAACTGTTGATGAGCAAAGAGCATTGTATGAACTTAAGAACTTTCACTCCCTGGTTATTAAACAGGCTGACAAGGGAGGTGGTATTGTCCTCTTAGACAAACAGTTATATATACAGCAAATGCATAAATTATTATTAAATAATGATACATATCTACCTATCTCTAAAATCACAGTTAATACTATTATTGATAAAATTTCATTTTTACTTTTTGATTTACTTATTACAGGATTAATAAATGAGTCATTGTTTAAATATTTTAATGTTTTAAAACTAATTGTCCCTAAAATGTATGGCTTACCAAAGATCCATAAAGACCTGACTTTACCACCTATGCAACCTATAGTGTCTGGGGCCGGTTGGTGTACCGAGCCCATTTCGATTTTTGTTGAGAACACTTTACATGGTCTGCTGGATAACTGTCATACTATTTTAAGAGACACCAAGATGTTTCTCAAAAGATTACATAACAGAATGGCCAGTATTGAAATAGATATGGCCTTTGTATTGATGGATATAGAGTCTTTGTTCACCAGCATTCCCAACTTATGGGGTATTGAGATGATTAGAGAATTTCTTACAACTAACAGGTGTTTTATGAACAATAAAGTTCAATTAATATGTAGCTTGCTAGAAATCATATTGGAAAACAATGTTATGACATTTCGGGAACAGTTCTTTTTGCAAAAGGTTGGTGTGGCCATGGGTACCCCCTGTGCCAATAGCTACGCCAACCTAGCTTTAGTTTGTTGGGAAGAAATATTTGTTCTTTCCAGCCAAAATCCCTTTATAGAACATGTATTATGGTATGTACGGTTTGTGGATGACGTTTTTATGTTATGGAAAGGTGATGGTTTGAATTTTGCATCCTTTGTGACTTACTTACATACTACTACTGATTTTTTAAGATTTTCATATCAGATCTCATAGGTTCATAGGTTCATAGGTTGGTACTAGGCTATCAGCCCTAGGGCCCATACAAGCCTAGCCATAACAATTCCCTGGCTATTTCTTCCCACATTATTTACTTTCCTGGACCCCTGTCTAGCAGGGCGACTGACGTGATCCCTGGGGTGAATTTCCTTTCTCCCATCCAATCGTCAAGGTTCCTCTTGAAGAGGTCCAAAGAGTCACTCTGCTTGACATGTATGGGCAATCTATTCCAGAGTCTGGGGAGTCTCTGGGTCAGGAACCTATCCCTCCAGCATGTTTTGTTTATTGTGATGACAAGGTTTAGATCCCTGGAGCGTGTAGCTCTGAGGGATTGGGATTTCTTTAAGTGTAGCATGTCCAACAGCTCTGGGTTTGACATGGCCTTGTATGTTAAGCAGAGATCGCCTCTGAGTAGACGATATGCGACAGAGTATAGCTGGAGTTTTTTAAGGCGGTCAGCTGAAAATATTGATTTTCTTTATGTACATTTGACTAAATCTGATCTAAATAATCTAAGGAGTCAAGTTTACCACAAACCTACTAGAAAAAATACATACCTGCATAAAACAAGCATGCACCCCAGACATATTCCAAGAAATGTATTAAAAGGGCAAGTATTCAGGACCCTGAGATTACACAACAATGATGAAGATGCACATGCAGCACTTAGTAATCTCAAATGTGATTTTCTCCAAAGAGGCTGTAATACTACTGAGATTGATAAAACAGTCTCTGATGCCTGGAAATTGAGGCACACAAAATGCAGACCCTATTTTAATCCAGCCATGGATAATCCTGCTACTAATAGCAATGGTACCTTGCCTATTAATGAGTTTAGAGTAGTGTTTCAGTTTGCCAGCAACATAAACCAATATATTGATCTTGTTAAGAAACACTGGCACCTTTTGCAAGAAGTACCTAATCCAAATGCTATTACCACTAGCATTCCACAGTTTAGCTTTAGGAATAATAAATCACTCAAACAGCATCTTTGTAATAGAGCGACACACAAGCCAAATTCTCTTTCCACATGTCAGGGTACCTATCCATGCAGGTCATGTAGTGCATGTCCTTACATTTATAACACAAATACATATACTCATCCAACAAAATAGTTCCATCTGTATTCCCATACATATGCTGATTGTAAAAGTACTGATGCGGTTTATTATGGTTTCTGCAAGAGATGTCCTGTTTTCTATGTTGGCAAGACTAATAGATCTTTTAAAGATAGAATTTTGGAACATCTTCGTGATATCAGGAATAGAAAACATACAAATGCATTAGCTAATCATGTCATGAACACTGATCCCTCACATTCCTTCCAGTTTTTTGTCTTACAACAGATACATAAAAATTTGAGAGGAGGGGATATAGAAAATATTACTGAAGGTTGTGAACAAAAATGGATAATGAAACTTAATGCAGACAAATATCCAGGTCTTAATGGTACCACATCTCTGGTCCCTTTTTTGAAAGCCAGACGCCTTAAATACAAATAATTTTAAGCATAATATTTATTGCCTCTTACTTATGAATGAATTTTACATAATTGATTTTTAAAACGATTTTTTATGCTTAGTAGAAGCTTATGTTATGTATTTTATCTGATTTATGTTTAGTTTTTGTCTGTGCCTTTAAATGCTCCTTCAGGTATGACATCACTAATTATGCTAATTGGTTTCAAGAGTATTTAAGAAATTAGCTGTTTTAACATTTTGTCTGAAGAAGCAACTGAGTGTTGCGAAAGTGCTTACCACTGTTTTCTTTTGTTTATTGTATTAAAGACGCTATTGTGTGCTACCTTGGTGCATTGTTCTTTTGTTCTTACTTCGTGTTTTTATGCACCTTGGTTTTACCTGCAGCCATTTTTGTTTGATAGCACTGATTCAATAATACTTGCTTTTAGTGTAAGTATGTGTTTTGGAATCTGGCCCCTGGTGTAAGCCTATTTATAGATAGGCTTTACACTGAAGTAAGTTACTTTCACTGAGAGCAAGTCTTTCAGAATCAGGGCAGACTTGCACTCGGATCAAATCTTTGGAAATCTGGCCATGTGTCTTGGTAAATTCATTGTAAGATCATATGACTAGGATACGATTAGTCCACTGAGTCAATAGCCCAGTGTTACCCTATGACCCCAGAGTTTGTTTATGCAATCTGATTTTTTTTTCAGGAAAATCAGTTTGTGATTCCACAACTCTTTTCTGTACTGGCTATGCACAGTAGCAGTAGTACTCATAGTTGTTTGAAATACCCATGAACAATAAAAAAATCACCCTTGTGGAAACATAATTACTTATGTGATGAGTGCACATAAAACAAAGCAAAAACAAAACTACTTTAGAAATTATCAAAAAGTTTAAGGAAAAAATATAATTCAAAATGTATAGCTTTAAGAAGGCAAATAGCTGTTAAGCTAAAATGGAAATACAGAAATTAGAATAGGTAAAGCCCATCACAAAGGAAATGATATCTAACTTTGTAGATGAACGTAAAGATTTTCTAGCTACATTTGTGAGGAAGGAAAATCTATGAAATTTCCATATATCTTAATAAATAAATCTAAATATCTGTCTCTTTTTCCATGCATCAGCTCTGTTCCGCCATGTGACAGGCCCCAAAATCACACATAAATTATCTGGTGGGAAGTTGTTGGGACTAATGCTATTGTCCTTAGTGCTATCAATGAGAAGAGGTTAAATACTCTTTTGTCCCTGTCAACAATCATATAATAATGGAGATGAATTACTATACACACACACACACACACACACGCACACACGCACACACGCACACACACACACACACTCAGATATACAGACACTCACACATACACAAACACACGCATATATACACACAGACATGCACATACACACACACAGACACCTGCACACACACACACACACACACACACACACACACACACACACACACACACACACACACACACACACACACACACCCATATACACACACACACACACACACACACACACACACACACACACACACACACACACACACACACACACACTCAGATATACAGACACACATACACAAACACACACACATATATACATACAGACATGCACATACACACACACAGGCACATGCACACACACACACACACACACACACACACACACACACACACACACACACACACACACACACACACACACACACACATACACACACACACACACACACACACACACACACACACATAGACAAACACACACACACATATATACACACAGACACATGCACATACACATACACACACACACAGACACACACAGACACGCACACACGCGCACACACACACACACACACACACACACACACACACACACACACACACACACTCATACCCACACATACAGATGTGCACATACAAACACAGACACACAGAAACTAATGCACACACACACACATGCGCATGCACGTGCACAGGCACACACACACACACACACACACACACACACACACACACACACACACACACACACACACACACACACACACACAGTAGTTGGTAGGCTGCTGCTAAAGTAGCGCATTGCTGTGCCACTATAAGTTGCTGCACACAGCACCTGCACTTAGGTTCAGCCTTGCAACCAGCTCCTTCCCCTCCCAGAAGAGAGCAACCTCATCAGTAGCCACACTAGACCATCCCCCTTGCCCTCTCATCCAGTATGGTGTGAACTGTGAAGCTTTTTGACTTACTTGTCAATATCACACAACTTCCTGTTTTGCCATTTTACCATTTTTCTGGAGCACACAGAGTGCACTACTGACTGCAGTTTTCTTTTATTTATTTCATGTACTGCTATGTGTACTTTTAGATCAGTAACCTGTTTGGCAATTAGAGTAGAAGTTATTGTAACCTCCATGGGATACAACTGACTGTGTATCTGCATAACATCACTGTTACTTCTGACTGTTAGCTGGAGAATGTAGCACCTTAGTAGTTACTTGTTTCTGTAGCACACCACTGATTACTGACTTTTAGTGCAGAATGTTAAACTGTGTGTAGCAGCTTAGAAGTTACTTGTGTTTCTGTAGCATACCACTGTTGCTCCTGACTTTTAGTGGAGAATGTTAAATAGTGTGTAGCAGCTTAGTTACTATTTTTGTCTTCATAACCTTTATAACAAGACATAATAGTGTAGTGCATGTTATAATAGCCTGGTATCAACTGCAGTTACTTTTTTGTTTTTTTTTTTCTCTGCTATCCTTGCATTTTGTGTTGTTCATAGAACTGTGCTTTTTCTTACAAGGTATGCTGCTCCACCCCTGCATTCTCTATGTCAGTTACTTGGTAATCAGAGTGTTTTAAAACTTCAAACCTAATATTTACCTCCTTTTCCTTTTTACTTCCAGTCCCCTCAGCAAAAGTTACACCCTGTGTCTTGGCCAACCTCCAATCAACCCAAGGCTGTCTCGTTGCCCTGCACTGTGAGACCCTGCTTCGGTGGAACACTAAAGTGCTTTCAGCTACACTAGTGTATGTTAGAGTTGTATTTAATCTGTCCTCCAAATTGAAGACTGCTTCCCCTTTCACTGTACGCGTGCACACTACTGGTCCCCCCATTTCTCTCTTCCTATAGTACTCCTAGGTCAATTACTCAAAACTACTTTCTCTTGGAAAAAGTTTACCTATGTACCTGCAGCCCATACTTCTTTTGTTTTTCCATGCAGAAGTGGTGGTCCTTTTCATCACTCTGTACTAGATTAGTAGTATAACATTTGTAGTTATTAGGTAAATACTGCACCACACTGACCTGCAATTAACTTAGCTTGGTTTTCCTGTTTCCTTTTTAGCAGCTGACTTAGTCCAGTTTTTCTGACTCTCAATCTTGCATTACTTTGTGTCTATCCCTTCCCCCACCTTGAACCTGCACACCTCCCCACCCACTTCTGCTTAATTACAGACGTATCAAAAAGCCTGATGTAGAAAGGCACCATCATACTCCTAAAGTTTTTTTACATTTAAGTGCATCCGGGTGTTTCCCTCCTTACTGCAAAGTTAAAGAATAACCTCTTGCTAACCTGAAGATGCCCCTAAAGCTGACTCCTTGCCTGGTTTCATAAAGCTTGTACTCCTAAAGTTTTTGTACTTGTATGTTGCAAAATACCTTTTTATTACCTTTCTGTAGTGCCTATAACTGCTTGTTAATCCTCTGGTGTGAGATTTAGTAGCCTACCGCAGACCAAAAGCCACTTCCTCCCTCCACCCTTTTGTCCCCTCATCCTATATCTTATCCCTTTAGAATAGCTTCTTGCCTACCTCCCCCAGCTGCTATTACTCCCCTGACCACTAGGGGGCAGTCTTTACCTACACTATATTCTAGCATTAAAACTAACTATCCTTCAGATCCTACACCCATTCTTTGGCATTTCAGTAGAAATCTAATCCCCCTCTCTGCACATGTGAACCTCACTCTCACTTTACTAAATCATCTACACAAATCTGATAAGCTTATATACTCTGCTCCCCAGTTTTCATTTTAGTTACTTCTGTATTATGCCAAACACGAAAGACAGCTGATTGTCTTTTGGCTGGACTTACCTTACTCCTCTTGCCTGCTCCGTTCACCCGGTGGGCTCACTCCACTCCCCTACCTTACCCCCAATTCACACCCACCCCCAGGGCACCTATCCTTATACTGCTAGAAGCCACACCCCCATCCCACATCAACCAATAGCTCGACATATCTCGTTTCATACTCAACCATCTGTTACTAATTTACTCACACCTTCCACTATCTATAGTTTCCTCATTAAACAAACCCACCTCATATTTGCCCTTCTATAACCCCTTATTTTCTCATTAATTACATTCCCACATTCTCTCATTATGTCAACCCCTGGCTTACTAAAATTCTCTAATTTCCTCCTCTTGTCCATAATTCTTTCCACTCTACCTCTATCTCATAGCCTTACAGGCTATGAATTCCTAAGATCCTTTCAATTTCAACACTCCTTTAAACAAACTTTCCCTTTCTATCTATCAGCCTCACAAACCCACAGTAACATTACATCCTCATCAGCCTACCTTCTCCCACAGTTTCACAGATTAAACCATATTAAGTATTTCCAAACCAGAAAAATAAACCCTATTTTATGAAAACTAGCAAAACTTCCACACAATCCTCAGTACTTACTACTACACGGCAACATTCACCCAAACCCAGGGCCTGGTAAAACCTTCCCTGACTCCCATTCTTCCTTCACCTCTATTTCCCATACCCCCTCTTCTTCCTCAAATTCTCTTCTCATTGCCCACCTCAATATTCATAGTTTAAATAACAAAATTACCCAACTTCATGCCCTACTAGACTTACATGCCTTTGACATCCTATGTCTCACAGAAACCTGGCTCAAACCAGTTACTAAAGACAATGATATCATCCCTCCAGGTTATAACATCCTTAGAATTCACTGTCCTAGCAAAAAGGGTGGGGGGGGTAATGATATTGTTTAAATCTGAACTACAGGTAACCTCACTAAACACTCAACCTCCCTCACCTAGCAATGCTGAAATCTTAATATCTAAGCTCCAAATTAATGCTAATAAATCTATATACATCATTTGCTCTTACATCCCCCCAGGCAACAACATGCGTACTCTTGAAAATATCCTTAACTGGCTTTCTACATCATTCCCACAAGAAACCATTCTCCTTGGAGACTTTAATATTGACTGGAACCGTTGTACTTCTGACAAAACTACATCTCACATTAATCTCTATGGCTTCTATCAAACTATCACCGATCCTACCAGAACCCATAAATCCAGCAACAAACTACCTTAGACTGGATACTAGTCAACAATAACCCACAATCTTACAAAATAGGCATACTTCCTGATGATATTAGTGACCACTCTCTGACCTTTATAACTAGGCAAAATATCACCACTCCCACTCAACTAAACTGTAGAACCACCCGGAACAAAAAGAACCTAAACCTAGGTAACTTTCAAACAGAGCTAAAAGCCTGCAATTGGTCACCCCTAAAATATATACCTCTCAATGAAGCAGTCTCTTTTTTTAACAATACATTCCTAAAAATCCTTGAGCACCATGCCCCCTCTTGTACTATTAAAATTAGGATCAAACCTGCTCCCTGGCTCTCAAACGAGACAAGGCAAAAAATGAGACTGAGAAATAAAATCTGGAATATATAGAGAAGTACCAAAGACCCTATTGATCATTTAAACTTTAGACAGCTCAAGAATACCACTAAAAAAAAATCAATATTTCTCGATAAAAAAAACTATTACCTTAAATTCCAACAAACCCAATATCTAAACCCACAAAAATTCTGGTGAGGATTAAATAAATTACTCAATCCTGGACAAGCCAAAACACCTACCCCCTCTAACATGACTCATAATTCTCCCAACCAAATTGCTGATATTTTTAACAATTTTTTTCAGAAACTGTTCAATCTTTAGCAAATACCTTATCACCTGTTACCACCACTGACTCATCCATGCCAACCACTGACTCATCCTTGCCAACCACCCTACCCCAAGTATTACAACTGCAGCCTGTCCCAACATCTCTCAGACACTCCCTACTTCTTAAGCTTAAACCATGCACTCCTTCAGCTGACCTCCTCCCAACTGAATACCTTCAAATGGCAGCTGGAGTGCTTGCCTATCCTGTTTCCATCTTAATTAACAGAACCATTGCAGAAAGCTCCATCCCATCCCTCTGGAAAGTCTCATATATTATCCCACTGCATAAGGGTGGGAACTCAAATGAACTTTCAAACTTCCGCCCCATAGCCCTACTTCCCCCCTTAGCAAAAATTATGGAGAGATGTATTCACCGTCAGCTACTTGATCATCTCCTCCAAAACCACCTGCTAGTTGACTGCCAGCATGGTTTTAGGCCTTTCCATAGTACTACAACTGCTCTACTATCCTTTTCTGACTGCATTAATAAAAAGCGTAACAACAGCTTACTGTCATCAGCCCTCTTTATTGACCTCTCAAAAACATTTGATATGGTTAATCATCAATTACTGTTAAACTCACTCAAATCACTTTCACTAGATACCCAGACAGTAAATTGGTTCAAGTCATATCTAGGAAATAGACAACAAGCAGTCCTCTGGGAAAATAAACACTCTACTCTTCTCCCTATAACTCTTGGAGTCCCACAAGGCTCCATTCTGGGACCCCTCTTCTTCACTATTTTCATAATGATCTGAAACTCTTTCTTCCACAAACCACCTGCATACAATATGCCGATGATTCGACATTAATATGTTCAGTCTCCTCGCCTGCTGGACTTCATTTGAGTACCCAAGCAGTATTTGCCTTAGTTGAAAACTGGTTCCATCAACGCTGTCTCCTCCTTAACCCCAAAAAAGCTAAATTGGCACTATTCTCTCCCACTCAGAAGTCTCCTGCTATCAACTTCACAATTACATCTAATAATGGTACTGTAATAACGCCGGACACAACCACCAAAATTTTAGGTGTAACAATTGATCATAATCTAAACTCGACACACATATCAACCTAACCATTAAATCAGTTAATAAAAAACTTGGTTTCCTCTACAGACTTAAACCCTATCTCACACATTTAGCTAGGACTGCCATTGCCCAAACTCACTTAATCTCCACCCTTCTCTATGCATCCCCAGTCTATACCAACTTATCCAAAAATAATCTTCACAAGTTGGAAACATCCTATAATAACATAGCTAGATTTGCCACTGGTGCCCTTTTTCGAACCCACCACTGCCAAAATCTTAAATTGCTAGGATGACTGGAATTGCAAAGCCAGATTCTTTTCCAGCAACGTACTACTATATGCAAGATCTTACACCATCCCACAGATACACCCATACTTTCTACTCTTATCTGCCCATATAAAAATCTACCAACCCTTCGATCAGCTAACAAGCTACTAATAGCTACCCTAAAGTCCAACAACAAATCTGGAGATAGCTTGTTCTCAAACTCTATTGGTAACTCTTGGAACACTCTTCCAACTGAACTAACAGCCCTTTCTTCTACTCCACTTTTCAAGAGGCAATTAAGAATCTTCCTTAAATCCCAATAGCTTTGCCCATGCACAAATCCTGACTGACACTTTCTCCCCAAGCAGGACCATTCTTTAATATCTATCTTTAACATGCTATTTCAGGTGCTCTGATATTCTCTATTAATTCCTACTGTAGTAGCTCACCTCCTAAGGTTTGGTAAACTTTATAAACAATGTAAAAAAAATGTTTTATTAATCCTTTTACTCAAAATTTTTAACTTATTTAGTCAGGTCTGTTGGTATGTTACTGTAACAGTACTATATAAATGTTCATGTATTTGAAATGTTTTAGCTGTCTGACATTATCTGTATTGTATATGGTCAAGATTTCTGTCCTGAAAATTGTCTTAATGTGGAGCTTTTCTGCCCAGGCCTCCACTGAAAATGGACATACATCTAGTCAGACTATCCCAGTCAACAAATGTAAAATAACATAAATAAGTAAATAAATACTGTTCTTGGTTTGAATCCCTCAGAGCGGCAGTGTTATCAAGTCCCTGTATGCCTGCAGAATTCCAGCTAGATACTGATAGAGGGCAGTCTTAATTTTACTGCTAAAGCTAAAGGGCTAAATAAATTAATTGAGTCACTATTGATCTTTTTTAAGTATCAACAATATGCAAATGTATTAGTAGCTTTTGAGTGCAAAGATTTCTTCTTGAGATACGTTTGCCTTCCACTTTTCAGAAGTTTATTAAATAATATTTCAAGCATGTAGTTAGTCTAATGCTTTTATTTTAGTACAGTCATTTGTGAGTGTTGCCATGAACTGGAATGAACTATAGTGTTGTTATGTACTGTGTATTTAGTTGTCTTAGCTCTCTAGATCCCATTGCAGAATATTGTTATTGTTGCTAGAGTTTATTTAATAGTGGTCATTGCTAATTTAATGCTGGTTTGATCTCTGTTATAACCATCTGTTGTGCAGTATATGTAGGCACTTTCCTTATTTAACTTTATCCTATATAAATGGCTATTTTTGGTGAAATTCTGTACTACCTTAAGAGAATGTCTTGGACATAAAGGAAACAAAAGTAGCTTGGAATTCTAGACAGGAAGAAAGGAATGTTTATGGATACTGTGCCTATGTAAGACATTCAACATGCATTCTTTCAGATGCTTTCCGACCTCCAACAATTTTGCTGATACCTGATTCCTTTCTCCTGTGTGCACTCAATGATCCCCAAGGAAAGCCAATCACAAAATTCTGTAATAAAATAGGTAAAAGTATATCCCTCAAGCAAAACTTAAAAGCAATCTCTCTCTTTCCTTTTTTTTTTTTTTTTTTGCTACTTGACTTTTTATTACACTGTGTGAACTCAATGAACCCAAAGCTCATTCAAGTTTAACAGGCAGCCACAAACAGTTTGAACTCAATGAACCCAAAGTGCATGTTTTCAATTTAGATGAATGCAGCTGTCAAGCACAAATGTATGTAGTTAAAGTATGTAACTCAACATTGCTTAGCAAAACTTAAAACCATTTTTTCATTGTCTGTCATTGCTCCCCAGCAACATACTCTCCCATTAGGATTTCTTTAATATACTGTTTTAAATTAATACAGATGATATCCTCATTGCTGAAGGCAATACTTACAAACATTCTGAGCTTAACTTGGTATAAATATTATGTAGTGCATGGAGATTGTTGATTAAGCTCCAATATCCAGAAAAAGACAAATTAGTTATGTACTATTTATACTATAATTAAAGGTTATGATCGAGACACAATAATAATTCTTTGTAGTACATGGAGTTTTTTTATGATCCATGTACTGTGAGTTATAAAAAAATGCCAGGTGTTTTACCACCTTTCAAAGTCATAAAGTGCTTGTTGATCGCTGTCAGAAAGACAGTGTAATACAGTCTGTTTGCACTTACTTTGTCATTACTGTCAACTGTCCATATTTTCACAGAATGTCCAGATTTTTGCCTCATATTTTTAGTCCATTTTTCACAAAATAATGGTTTTCTAGCAAATTAGTGGCACACAATTGAAGACTGAAGTTAGAAAATAATGACAGACATTTATTTGAGTTTCAGATTTTATAACCTTCAGAAAATTCATGCTAATACAAAACCTGTTGTTCTATCAACTTTCCAAGTTTGTAAGAGCAATATTTAAAATTGTCCCTATTTTTGGGCTTTTGTCCCACTTTTATTTATGGCTTTATTCAGATTTCTTGTTATAAGAGGTTGAGAGGTATGCCTGGTATGTTTACACTTACTTTGTCATTACTGTCAACTGTCCAGATGTTCACAGAATTTCCAGATTTGTGCTGCATATTTTTCATCTGCTAATGCAAATTATGTTATTCCATCAACTTTCTAAACTTAAGTCGGGGCACATTACCAGCACAGACAGCAGGCAAACACAAATCTGTTTTTATTCTGCTGCTGTTGGTACTGGCAGATTTGATTACCTAGTGTAACACCCAACTTTAAAAAATGAAGCAGGGGTGCTTAACATTTGTTATATGTTCTCGATATGGATGCCAAGATTCACTTCTTGAGTTTTGGTTTCAGGGTGAATTTCTTGCCATCCATGTCTCAGACACATTGTAAGCAGGTAATTATCAGCAATTGTATTATCTACATGGTGTGTGTAACATGGTAATCATCTCACTTGAGTGTCATAATATATTTTTAGTTTTAGCTCATTGAATTGTGTGCAATGTTGAGCTTTTTTTCCCCTGGGCCTCCACTGCAAAGGGGCTTTGCTCAGTCAGATTAAATAAAGGATAATAAATAAATAAATAAATAAATAAATAAACAAATAAATAAATAAATAAATTCTGAAAAAAAAAACATTCAGTTTGTTCTGACTACACTACAGATTAGTAACATGGACAATTACTCATAATTACATGTGAAATTAATATGAAATTAAAGCTCTTGCAATATTAATAGACTCAGAAAAACAAGCAATAATAAATGATTTGAATAAAAAGATTTTAATTTTTAATTTATATGAATCTATTAGTAGGTTAGTTTCAAAATGTAAGTTACTGCAAAATCACTGCCACAAAAGAAGCCCTGCCAAAATGTAAGAATTTTGTTAAGGCTTTTTCCAGAGGTAAAGAAAACTGCAACTGACCTTTGTGAAAGAACACCCCTGTTCATGTAAAGAGGGCCACTGTGCCAGTACTTATTTACATAGCAGATCCAGACAGGCACTGCTAAGACAGTTAGCTTGTTCTGTTCCTTGAGGGCTTCCCCTAATTTGTTTGTCATTACTCAAGTTTGTAATTAATCACTGCTGATCCTTAGCACTTCTGAGGGGAACATTAACAAGCAAGTTAATGACGTACCTGTAGCTCTGCTTTTAAATCCACCACTGCTAGTGTATCATTGGAGATCCTGATTAATAAAAATATAGATAAGCAAAAATGTGTTTATGCACAGATGAAAACTGATAAAATGAAAGACAGACAATAAAAGAATCCAGATAGAGTGATATGTAAATGCTTACAGACATGTCAAAGGTTTTTACTTTTTGAAGTTGCTTGAGGCCATCTGTCTCACTTCAGAAACAAAAAGACACATAATCCATTCTTAACTTCTATAACAGATTTATTATCAAGACTTCCATGTTGTTTGTATTCATCCCTGCATCTCATAGCAACACATATTCAGTAAATTAATATAAAGCAGAGCAATGGGGACACATGAGCAAGCATGCCCCAGGACTGGCTATAACTTAGAGCAAGGGTGTCCAACCTTTTGGCTTGCTGGGGCCACATTGAGTGAACAGAAATTGTATTGGGGCCGCGTATAAAATATATCATATAGTTAACTCTTTCGCTGCCACAGGAGACCAACGTCGACCTCCTGGCTGTACTGTAGGTGCATTCGAACAATTAATAAATGTAATAAATGCCTAATATTTGCCTTAAAATTCTAATTCTCATTCTGATTTTAATTCTCTAATCTAACAGTTAACTGTAACATCTTAGTTAATATATAGATTTTTTTTTTACAAATAAACAGATATTCAATACAGCACTAGCATTTCTCACTGGGAAAACTACTCCAGCAGTCCATCTACATACAATGTCAACATTAGCAGTTCTACAATACTATAATCCAGAAAAATAAGCCAACAAATTTGCAATAAAGTAAAGAATTCACATTACTGACTTAATAAAACAATTCTGAATAAGCAACAAGATGGTCTCACCCAAACAAATGACTGGTGCCAGAAACATGGCCTCAAGCTAAATGCCAAAAAATGCACAATCATCCCCTTTGAGGAGAGTGATGTCCCCACAAATTATCACATTAATAACAATCTAATGTTAAAGATAAAACTTCAAGGATACACCACGAGAAGTGAGTAATGTGCAAGTTCATAACAACCACACAATGTTACAGACATCCTGAAGGTTTCTTTGAATTCAAACTGAGAGGGCATTATGACTGCAACAGTACAAACTTGGTTTACATGGCAAATTGCACGTCTTGCCAAGCCTTCTATGTTGGCTTAACTAAAAGAAGACTAAAAGAACGTATGTACAACCATATTTATGACATTCGCAAGAATAACGAATTGAATGCCCTGGCCAGACACATAAATTCAAACCCTACACATGATTTCAGGTTTAGGGTTTTGCAAACAGTGAAAACGAACATTAGAATGGGGGATAATATTAGTTACTTAGCGAAACTAGAACTAGACTGGATATTTAAGTCCGGGGCACATAGGGAACCTGGAATCAATAATTATATCTCTTTGAAACCTATCCTGGAACAGAGATAATGCTTCCAGGTCAGTCAAGATGTGTGTTTATTATTAGAAACTCAACTAATATTGATTCCTATTCATCTGTTCCATATGAGTTAACAGATCCATTTATGAAATTATTTATGAAATTATAACATCATTATTGTCTATATATTAAGCTGACATATGAATTAGTATTTTAATTTTGCATGATATTCAGCGTTTAGATCTTACAATATATATATACTCCCCAGCTCCATGTCATTATTGAACTGACACATGGTATTTTATGCATCTTTATTCCATTTCAGCATGGAAACAAAGAGTTCAGGCTATCAGGGGTATGAAATATATCAGAATTGAATAAGTGACAGCACTACTTTATCTTACCCATATGGCAACACTATTTGTTCCTGTGGCCCTCTAATGAATTAAAACAGATTTCCTTCTCCCAGTTTATGAGATAAGACTTGTAAATATTAGCTTCATGGAGGGCAATATACAATATATTATCAGCTCTTTATTTTTATATTCATAGAAATTGGCATTTATATTTGGACATATGTTTTATATATCTTTATATTTCTATGTTTTCTCACTTCACATATTTTTAGAATTGTATTGTGATATCTTGAGCTGATTCACTACATTGGAGCTTCTGTTGGTACTAGATAAACAAGTATTATTTTATCTTAACACTAGTATTTATGTATATTTTAAATTAATTTAATTTAACTCAATAGTAAAGAAAAAAATGTTTATGGTAAGAATTGAAACAACACATTGATGCATGTTGGACCAATAAGATATACCATTAATTAGTGAGAGTATTGATTTGTAATTAAATTAATTTTATATATTTTATTAAATTTCATATATATGTATGCTTATTTTTATTGAGATTACACTAATTCTATATATTTATAATTTTACATATCTGTATATTTATATTTATGTATATTTTATGTAACAACATATATTGCTAGTCAGCTATTCACAGCAGACAATATAAGCGACTAGCTGCCAGCAGTTACGATTTCTTTTGTGTCCATTTTTATTTTATCTCATTTTATTTTATTTCTATATTATCATGGTTCATCTTGCTTAGGCTTTTAATGCATTGATGTATTGCGAATCAACACAACGTTTTTAGCGTGACATGAACGTCAGTTTAGATCAGCAGTTTAAATTAACATTAGTTAATGCTGATGAATATTTATAGATAGTCTTGTTGGGACTTTTGATTTCCCAAAGTTACATTCTTATTTATGGAAAACCTTACTATGTTAACAGCCAGTAGTTCGCATGAATTGCGCATCTTGACTGTTACCTTGATGGCCGTCACAGAGTGAATGGACAAAACGAACAAATAACTAGTTATATATATTTTTTCTCTTTTTTGAAGAATCATTTAATTAACAGCTAATGGTCCACATGAAATGTGCATTTAGATTTTCTGTGCTGATCACTTAGAGTGAATGGACAAAATACACATGTATTAACTTAGGTTGTGTAATATTATTTAAAATTTTGCAGTATGAGCAGGATCACTGCAATTGATGAGGCACCATTAATTCATTTTAATCTAGTCTAATTCAATTCCATTAAGTTGGTTAAATTGATGCTTGCTCTTTATTGGTTGATACCTGCTATATAAGATATGTTTTACTGATGTTTGAATAGATCTGATGAAGCGTGCACAGCGCACGCAAAAGCGCTTATCTTCTCTATTTTGTTCTATGTGTTGTTTGGAATAAAAGCCAGATTTTATTCTCACTTCTCGTGGTGTATCCTTGAAGTTTTATCTTTAACATTAGTTTGTTGCTTCGTTTTTGCTGAAGGATACTTTGGAACATAGTGATATTACTCTACACATTAATAACAATGTTGTAAGCACGCAATCAGTAATGAGGTGTTTGGGCATCTAGGTTGATAGAAACCTGACTTTTGACCACCACGTTTTCTCCATTGTATGGAAAGCTTTTTACATGGCCCGCCTCATTAGTAAGGGTATCTCATCCAGGGACAAGAAGGTCATAACATCCTTGTATTCTTCCTTTACAAGAGCAATTATTGAGTGCAACACCCCTTTTGGCACTTGCCTCAGCAAAACACCATGCCAAAAGAAGACTACAACCATTTTTGACAAAAAAAGGTCAAAGAACTGAGTTCATTTAGTTATCCAAACAGACTAAAAAGCTTCTTGCTTTCCTTTGTCTCTCACTGGCCACTATAAATTTCATCACTGGCTTGCTTTCCAGACTAAGAAAGATCCTGCCTTAAGAGACTTTCACCACCTCAGAAATACTGGTTATATTTAAATCACTCACTACAAAGACCACAGCCTTCACTGCAACATAAACAAGCCACTTTGTATGGACAGGTTCTTTTCACAAAAACTTTCAACTTCTGTAAAGAGCTCCTCTCATTATCAAACAATGTAGTTCAACAACACTACAACTGGATGGATAGCCATGAATGTACTCCTTAAGTAAGTAGCATAGCCTTTATCAAACCGGAAGGAAAATCCACATACTAAACTTTCCCAGCTGGATGGCTAAGATCTAATATTGGTTACTCATCTACTTGTCTAAGAAGAGGGGCCTAGTTAACTAAGAATTCCATTTGCAAAAATATATTCAGTATACATATTAAATCTTTTTCTCTTATACACACACACACACACACACACACACACACACACACACACACACACACACACACACACACACACAAAAGGAGCCCCTACTTGTAAAATAGGCAACCTCAGTAATCACATGACACACTCATTGATTGAAATTGTCTGGAAGTCAAAATATCTGAAAAAAAAAATCATAATAGAAATGGATTCATCCATGCAATTTCCCACCACCAAAAGGACCATCAATAAATCAACAAACAACTGCTCAGCAAAAAATAAATCAATAAGAAATCTATAAACTCTCTAAGATCATACTACATACTGGAGTAAACATATAACTTCCCTCCAATCTAAAGCCATTTGACATTCAGACATTTTAATTTGTGCAGAAGTTATTCACAGACTGACCGTTTACTAAGCTGTAATGCTGACCATCGCTTTTGAAAAAAAAAAAACAAATTCCCACACTTTGTCAATAGCTCAAAGTGAAGAAAGGATTACTTTATTTATTTATTATGTATTTATTTAATTTTGGAAAACATCTTTAAAGCTGTTAAATTGATCACACACCCAGAAACACAGAAAAGTTATTGTGATAAGTAAGCCACAGACTGCTGCAAGAAATCAGTCACAGCACACTATTCTTACGAATGAAGCATACCTGCCAATTCCAAAAGAATTAAAGTAGCGTAATAAGAAAGTTATTTGCAATGTTACCTGGCAGTTTATATTGGAAATAAGTGGAGATATTAAAAACGCTCTGTTTCTCATAATTATGCTGAAAAGTCTTCCAAGGTAAATACAGCCTTCTAATTTAGCATGGAACCATACCTCTCAACCTTAGAGCATGAATTCTGGACAAAGCAATAAATAAAATTGGGACACAGGCCCAAAAATAGTTATGCATCACAGACACCATTGAAACAAGTGTAGCTGCAAATATTATACATCACGTATAATTGTTTCTATCCCATTATTGTCAGTTAAACATTATATGGCTCATCAATCCTGCCTTCTTTTGCAACAAAGAAAACCATACTTTAAAATGACAAATCCACAAATCCATTAAAAATAATAAAACATATTGGCTCCACATCCTGCAACTTCCTACCTGCAAACAACCACAGAGCTTTCACTGAAACTAGGTCTGCTTATTTCCACAGAATGACACCTCTCCCTAATTAAGTCTAATGGCATACAATCTACTAGGACCTGGACTACCTGAAATAAATTAAATTATGGCCTGTAAATTGCAAGTGCACTTTGTTTAATTAAACTACATTTCAAAGCCCACTTGCTGTATTTTTTCAGTAACATCCCAATATCCATTTCCAGGTCACTTTACAGCAGTGGTAGACTTGGCATCCTCCAGATCCCTACAGGACCACACTCATACTGCTAACATTGTCCATTAAATGTAAATATCCATCCACTGTAAATGGCAAGAAGCTATGTCTTAAAAAATCTATTTTTGGCATTCCTAGTACCCAAGTATCAGGTTTTGAAACAAAGAAACATATTCTCCACAGTTTGTAAGTCTCTGTCTTTAATAACCATCTACTATTGCAGTACTCCCAACACAAACACACACACTAAAATCCCCAACATTTAAAAAATGACATTGTGCCCACCTGATTTGCCAGTATTGATGATCCACCAAAGATATGCTTACTGTTGTCCAATCTATCACTGCTTAGAACCCACCAATGACAAGACAGTACTGGGTGATTTTTTTATTTGTCAAAAAAAAAAAAAACAATAAACTTTATATGCTACAGTCCCACATTAGTCAATCCATTACTGACCCATTAACCCTAGGCTGCTGTCTCATTAATCCCTGGAACTGCATTACCTTGGATGACTACTTTTATTTCCTAAGCAAAAGACGCAGATTGGAAGATGAGGCAAAAATCCAGACATTCTTCGAAAATCTATACAGTTGAGAGATATGATTTCATATTCAATACAACACTCTCCCTGTCAGAAAAGCTGCAATTTAATGAAAGTGTACTTTTAATGTAGGATGCATTTGTGAGCCAACTTTTTTGTATGTAAGCCTCTTTGTGAATGTGTCTCTCTCTGTCTCTCTGCCATGCAGACATAAACACACACACACACACACACACACACACACACACACACACACAAACACTTCTACTTTCACGCACACAAACATTCTGCTTTCATGCATGCACTCACTCACACCATACTTACCTGTTAACACAGGTTAAGTGCTGTCTCCTTAAAAGGCAATGGCAGCAAATCCATAGACGAGTCCCTCTTCAGCAAGAACACACACATTGATTCTTTGGCACGAAATAAGGGGCGCGAACACACAGACCCTTCTTTGGCACAAAAAAATCAAAAGTAGAAGGATGCTTTGGTGCATGCACACACCGATGTTAGAGTTACAGGTCACAGCCGTGAAAAACACAACAAAAAAGTGTTTTGGGGCATGCGTACATTGATGTTGGAATTAGAGGTAGAGGGCCGCATGGCAGAGCTCTGAGGGCCACATGCGGTATGCGGGCCACAGGTTGGACACATCTAACTTAGAGGATTATAATTGGGTCTCTAGTCATAACCTACTAGTTGCTTGTTCTAGAAATGGAAATCAACATTTTCTGTGAATTTTGGGTTCCCTTTCAAGGGCAGATAACTACTGGATTATGACTGGATGAACCCAGTCAGAATTCTTTGCAGTGCATGTAACTTTAGCTGTTTCAATGTTCTGTGAGATAAAGACAAAAATGTAGTAGAATAAAAGTGTAACATTACAAAGCTGTACGATGCTTAGTGCTGCAACACACATGGAGGCCTAAAGTGAAGCAATATACTTCTTATAGTCCAACAGCCTTAAAAGTTCTTAGACACTTCAATTTGCCACACAGTTGTGAAGAGCAGCTCATAAGTACTAGGCTTGCTGTTTTTGTGGGCCATTTTAAACTTGGCCAATTTCCTTTCCAAAGGAGAGAATAAAATTCTGTACCTTGGGTCTGTGAGGTAAACACCTTACCCATTATACCACCTCCTTGCACATTATACTAAGTTTTCCAGTGCTGTTCTGTGGTGACTGCCAAGAGTGCTCTACTGCAAAGCAAAAGTAGCGCATAGCTGTTTTGAAAAGAACAAATTAAAAATAAATAAATAAATCAAAAACAAAAAAAAACATTAAGCACTTATCTGATACCACAAAAGTGCATAACAAGCTTTATCTTTTTTTCCCATTTCTGGAATGCAATCCATGTGTTCTAGGTACTACAGCACATATGACTTTGAACAAACACATCATTTATGACTTCTTAAACAATGCCAGCAATTACTGTCTGTGATCTATCTATTAGGTAAGATGTGAAGCAATGGCTGATGTTCCATAGCAATCCTTGTCAAACTCTCAAAATACTGTTTGATGTCTGGCTATACTGAATAAGACAAAATGATTCAGAAACATTAATAAGACACTACCTTATTGCAGTGCTATAAGTTATGGAATACACTGTCGCTGTATACCAAGTGTACAGCTCATGAACAGCACAGCAGTGCAGAAACATCAGCATGCTGTGTTAAGGTGAGCACTTCCTCAGTGAGATGACACACAACTGTTAGTTATGAGAGGAAAAAGGTTTTCTATTGCAATGATAAGGAAAGGTTCAGCTGACAATGTTTTGTGCAATATTTCCTTCACTCTAGGCTCCTGTTATAGTTCAGCCTTCTTTTTTCCAACAATGCATGTACGTGCATAGGATATAGCATATAACACTATTCTACCCAACACTCTCACAGACTTACTTTTTATTCAGAATATGAAATCATAGCAAATGTTGAAAAATAGTTTGCTGTTTTCATATAAGATTAGACTGGGAACATTTATTTTAATCGTATTTAGTTTTCAAGCATGTATGTTAAATGCTCCAATAGAAATAAGTTTTTCCCCTTGAAAAGCAAAGCTGCTTAAGTGAATTGCATGAAATAAGAGTCTGTATCATTATTATGCCATCATTCCAACAACCCCTCCCTTAAGCACATTATTATAATTACAAGATGAGGTATCAGGCAGTATGTCTTGAAAATCTTTAGAAGACTGCTGTATTTTTTCTTTTAAAAGTACATTTCAGTGAAAGTAGCAGACTTAAGCTAGCATATCTTTTCCTTTCTGTTCTCATAATGTGTAAATTGGATTCATTAATATTTACTGCATGGTATGGTGCATCCTGTAAAACCTCTAGATCTGTTGTGACATAGTACAGCCTATAAAACCTCTAGATCTACTGCAACATGGTAAAGCCTGTAAAAGTTCTAGATCTGCTGCAACATGGTGCAGTCTGTAAAAGTTCTAGATCTGCTGTGGCATGGTACAACCTATAAAACCTCTAGATCTGCTGTGATATGGTACAGCCTGTAAAACCTCTAGACCTGCTTTGACATGGTGGAACCTGTAAAAGCTCTAGATCCGGTGTGATATAGTACAGCTTGTAAAAGGTCTAGATGTGTTGCGACATAGTGCAGCCTGTAAAAGCTGTAGCTCTGCTGTGATATCATACAGCCTGTAAAAGCTCTAGATGTGCTGAGACATGGTGAAGCCTGTAAAAGCTCTAGATGTACTGCAACATGGTGCAGCCTGTAAAAGATCTAGATCTGCTGTGACATGGTGCAACCTATAAAAGCTTTAGATCTGCTGTGACATGGTGCAGCATGTAAAAGCTCTAGATCTGCTGTGGTCTAGATTGTGCAGTGCTACCTGCCAAAGCACTTCAGAATTATTTAATGTTCCCAGTGGTACTGTGGAAGCCTTTTATGTGGTTTGCTGATCAGACAGTGTACATATACAAGAAATAGACAGTGTAGCATAAGTGACATCTGCTAGCACTTAGGGTACATGTCAGGGTGCATGCCCCTCCCACTTTCTAGTTGTAATGATGAAATCCAGTTCATGTCATTTACTCTATATATGGTAAATTAGCTTCACACTGTAACCCTAGCTGTATTGATAAAATAAGGCATATGCCTACAGGACACTGCTCACATTATCATTGCCTCGTCTCTTTAGTAATGATAAAAGAATGTTTGTGTCTAGATTAACCCCTTTAGGTCACTCTGCTGTCATCCACTACCTTCAACTAATGAAAAAAATTATGTTAATTCCAGGGGTGCAAATAATTCCATCTCACCCTCTACTAAATCAAAAGTCTCATTCTCACCCCCTTGCCTTTTTCTGCACGGATGTTGCTGTTGTTATTAAGGCTGTTGTTATTAAGTAGCCTAGGTGAACTAGCTAGGCGTAAAATCTAGCAAAGGCAATTTTATTTAGATATAATGAATGCATTTGTCTACTTTTTCATACTAGTGCTGCACTGAGAGTTATGTACACACTGAATCAGTCCACTACACAGAAAAAAGTACATAAAGCTGACCTATCATCATTGACTTCATTAGTTTGCTAGCTGCAAGCAAGGGCATTATTATATATTTATTTTTTTGGTCTTTTCCTACTTTGGACAGGCAATCTTTTAGTATTAATCCATGTCTGTGTGTGGTTATTATAGTATTTACCCATGGCAAACATGGCTTAATCATGTGGGTGAGAGGTCACCAGGTCTACTGCCTTAACCTCCCCCAGACAGTACCCAACCCACATCTGGGATAGATCAGGAGACTGTTGTATACTCTATTGCATTCTTATAATGTTGCTGGGGAGAAAGTATACTCTAACTACCCCCCCCCAAATGTAACTTACATGAAAAGACTGAACACCCTGTTACTGAACTCTGTATCATACAGGCTGCTGAGAGGTGACGTGTGCCTGGCCTACAGAGCAGTCTTTGATTATGCCGTAATGGAAATGCTGCATATTCAAAAATCAAATGGAACAAGAGTCACTCATTACAGGGATCGCAACCTAGCCTGTGACATTAACAAAACATGTTGGAGAGACTGAGATATCTCCCAGAGATTGCCACTTCTCTAGAATAAGCACCAACTTCATGTGAAACAGAGCTCCTCAATGACTCTATTTAAGTGTAACCTTGATAACTGGATGGGTGAATGAATGATTGAATGAATGAATGTAAGTTCACCCTGTGGTGGCACCTATGTCCTTCATGGACAGGGGTAGTTGGTGCTGATCATAGAATTACTCTGCTAACAATGACCATTTAACTATGGTCAGTTAGGGTGAATGGGTTTTTCTACCATGGCTAGGCTTGTAAAGGCCCTAGGGTCATTAACATAGTAACCTCCTATGAACCTATGAACCTACAGCAGCCTGGTGAGCTTAGCTATGGCTGCCTTTGGAGGTGCATGTGGACTTCTGTACATGTACAAACTCCCTACTAAGTGGCACATTGCATGCAGCACAGTGCTCACCAGGCTTTTCATGTTGTTATTACAGTGAGACAGGTTGCTTCCCTCCCCTCAGGATGGGTGAGCCAGCTATTCACTCCCTTCCATCCCTCGCCCACCCCTCCAGTGCCTGTGCCACTTATTGAACATGGCTGATCAGGGGCATGGCTGGGGCTTTATTCCACTGTGCTTCAGAGCTGAGGGTACTATCTACCTGCTATTATTCTTCTTTCAACTGTTTAATCACATGTAGGAACTCCTCCCTTTTCCTAAACCACCTGCATAAAGCCACCCACTTAAACTTCCATGGATTGTCATGTATTAAGGGGTCTATTACTTCCACCTACTCTCCTATAAGGTCATAATCATTAATTATACAATGACCCCCATTAATATCCCAAAACCTGCACGCTGATTGGCCAGTGTGCCCATTGTAAATCCCACAATATACCAACGGAAAAAGGTCCAGTTGCTCGATCTTTTTTCCATTGGTATAAGGTGTCCAAAACTTTCTTTTTTTAATTAAAAAAAAAAAAGGAGCAACAGAGACTTTCTTTTCTCCATTGCTTCCATTTCAAAGCATTGATGTACTGAGTATGTGTGTGAACGCAAGTCCCATATGCATGCACAGTACATCAACACAAGGAAGTAGTATACCACCACTGGTGAAAGAACAGTAATGCGCTATTATACAAAGACATTATTTAAGAAAAGTAAGTTTTTTTTTTCTTAAATAATGTCATTGTATAATAGCAATAACTGACTCTGTGATTGTGGTATATTGAAAATTTACCCACAGTTGACTTATTTAATCACTCGGGCATCACCCTCATGATTAAACCACACCAACCGTGGGTAAATCTTCAATATACCACACCATGTCATTGGATATTGCTTAAATACATAATTTCTATGTGTACAGGCTCAAAATACAATACAGGATTTGTCAGATTTAATTCTACCACTTCTCGTAACATTATCAACTTTTCCTATGTCAGTTTAGATTAGTGAACAACCTCTATGAAGTCTCACATCATATTCTTCATAGATCTCAGAAATATCTGGGAGATACCCACAGAGAAAGTATAAGAATACAGAAACAATGAGAGTCTTAATAATGCAATACTTGTGTTCACTGTTCAAATTTCACTGCCCAAAATCTTTCACCATTTAAACTCAGTTTTGAGTTTCTTCATAAGTTCCTTGCATGTTTTTTATATCGGTGCCTTAGCCAGATCATTTACCCAGACATATAGATGCTTCATTTGGGTACAGTTTAACAAATATTGCTAAGTAGTTCTCATGTATTGAGAAGAAGCGTCATTTTGGGCATAATTTAATACCACTGCCCTACTTTTTGTAGTATTTTATTTATGCCGTGAAAACCTATGATACCTAATAAGTGCTCTAAGCAATTTCCTAAAATACTATTCTTAAAAAATAAACTAGCACATTATCTGTGGACAAGGACATCTTATATTTGTTCTGCCCCAGTTTATACCCACTACTATTAAATTATTTATTTTTATTTTATTTTACATTTGTTGACCGGGCTAGTCTAGCTGGATATATTTCCATTTTCAGTAGAGGCCCGGGGAGAAAAGCTCCACATAAAACATAACAAGAGACATGATAATAATAACACATAGAATAAAAAGAAATAAAGAAAATTTGTAATAGAAAATGGTAATAATAATAAAAAATGGTGAATAAAATCAACAAAAATGAAGGCACATACTCAATAGTAGTCATGACTAGAGTTAAATCAGTTTCAAAGCATCTTACTTAATACAAACAGGCTATACCTTAAATCTTCTGCTATAATAAGATAAAAGTACAAGTGGGAGGAGAAGTAGGAGGAGTAGTGTTAGGTAAGATAAAGGGAGGAGACAGTAGTTAAGAAGTAAGAGAAGAAAGGAAAAGGACTAACAAGAGGAGATGGGAGAGGATAGAGAAGTAGATCAGAGCATCGAAGGACTTGAAGGAGAAAGAAAGGAAATTGCTAAGTATTACGCATAATGTAGGGTTAAAGGTCAGGTAGGGGGGAGAGAAACCAGTCTGGTGTATTACATGAGCAAAGCCAGTGATTTTGGAAGTACATTTTGATTTGTTGTTTGAAGAGGGGTAGGGATGTGATTAGAGTTAGATCCCTAGGTAGCGAATTCCATACTCGGCCTACAGTATTAGTAAATAGAGAGTCACCAGCTAAGTTGTGAGCCTTTATAGGTTTGGTCCGGAATTTACAAGAGGAATGAAGGGAGGTAAGATTGTTATAAGGGGGTAAAAGCTGTGATAGTATAGGGGTGTTATCAGGTTGGTACAGAATTTTGTGGGCAATAGTAAGTTGTGAGATTATAATATAGTTTTGTAGTTCTAGCCAGCCTAAAAGTTGTTTCAGGTTAAGGCAGTGATGGGTTCTGAAAGGGTTACCAGTGGCGAAGCGGGCAATGTTATTGTAGCAAGTTGCTAGTTTGGTTTGTTTAGGATAATTTTCTTGAGGTTGGTGAAGATAGGAGAGGCATAGAAGAGAGTAGATAAAAAATGGGAGTGGGCAATAGTAGCTCTAGCTGATGGGGTGAGGAATGGTTTAATACGGTATAAGGATCCTATCTTTCTATTTACTGATTTGATGGTGTTGTTGATGTGTTGATCAAAAGAGAGATTGTTATCAATGGTTATTCCTAGCAGTTTAGTTGTAGAGTCTGGAGAGATGACAGTGTTGTTGTTTGACAAGATGGTGAAATTGAGTGGGGGGGTACGAATAGTGGGGGTGAAGAGAAGAAGTTTGTTTTTTTAGCATTAAGGAGAAGGTATCGTCGAGTAAACCATGTTTCTACTGTGTTAAAGATATTTTGAGTTAGTGAGATTAGATCAGAGGAGGAGGAAGCTGAACAAATAATAGTGGAGTCGTCTGCATATTGAATACAGGTGGCTTGAGGAATTACAAAGTGGAGATCATTAATGTAGAGGGAGAAGAGAAGTGGATGAAGAATAGAGCCCTGAGGCACCCCAATAGAAATGGGCAGTATGGAGGAGATGTGGTTGTCCCAGAGAACGGCTTGTTGTCTGTTGCTGAGATAAGAACTAAACCATTTGATGGTAAGAGTATCAAATGAGAGGGATTCAAGGATGTTAATTAAGGAACAGTGGTTAACCATGTCAAATGCCTTTGAGAGGTCAATGAATAGAGCAGAAGAGAAAAGATTATTGTTGCAATTGCTGTTAATGGTATCTATAAAGGAAAGGAGAGCAGTGGTGGTGCTATGGTGGGGTCTAAAGCCATGTTGACAGTTAGCTATAATATTGTGTAAAGAGAGATACTGTACAAGTTGCTGATGAATGCATTTCTCCATAATCTTTGCTAAAGGTGAGAGAAGGGCAATTGGTCTAAAGTTGGAGTAGTCAATAGAGTTACCGCCTTTGTGTAATGGGATAATATGAGATACTTTCCAGATATCAGGGATGGTTCCCTCTTGGATGGTCCTATTTATGAGTATAGCTATTGGGTATGCAATTTCTTTGGCTGCCTTTTGCAGAAAAAGGGAAGGGAGTTTGTCAGCAGAGGGGGTACAGGGTTTCAGTTTAAAAATAAGTCTATAGATGAAAGAGGTAGAAATAGGTTGTAGAGAGAAGTTGTAAGAAGAGTCTACTAGATTGTTTGGAGGATAGAAGTTATTAGTGTTCAGTTGTTTAGCAAGAGATTGAATAGTTTTGGTAAAGAAAGAGTTAAAAGCATTTGCAGTTTGGTGAGGGGTGTCTGGATCAGCATTTAGTGGGGAGGGAGTTTTGGCTGTTCCTGGGGATAGGAGTCTATTGATTGAGGACCAGAATTGTTTGGGTTTGTTGGAATGTATTTCTTGAAGTTCACAGTAGAACTTTCTTTTGTCAGTGATAATAGCTTTTTTGGTAAGGTTTCTAAGTTGGCGAAAGTGAAGAAAATCAGAGCTGATTCTATGGCATCTCCATTTGGCCCAAACCTTATTTTTAGAGAGGATTAGTTTTTTTGTATCATTTGAGAGCCATGGGGCTGTATTTGATTTCATTCTAATGGTACGCTCAGGAGCATGTTTATTCAGAATGGAAAGAAAAGTAGAATTAAAGAATGAAACTGCTTCGTTAAGTGAAAGTGCTTTTAAGGGGTTCCAGTTACATGCTCTGAGTTCGTTTTGAAATAAGTCAGTTTTAAAATGTTTGGTAGACCATATTTTTCTTATATTGGGGAGGTGTAGAATGTCAGTCTTCGCTCTTGTAATATAGGTTAAACAATGATCACTGAGATCATCAGGCATAGTTCCTACTTTATATGTGATGTTGACTTTGTTTATGAGTATCCAGTCTAAAATAGTCTGTTTCTTACTTGATTTATTAAGCCTTGTAGTAGAGGTAATGGTTTGGGTGAAACCATTTAGGTTAATGTGAGAGGTAGGATTGTCAGCATTAATAGTATTCCAGTCTATGTTAAAGTCGCCAAGAATTAAAGTTTCTTGGGGGTAGTTGTTGGAAACCCAACTAAGAAAGTCTTCTACGATAGGTATATTGTTTCCAGGTGGTATATACATGCAGATGATGTAAAGGGCTTTCTTTGCATTTAGTTGGAGTTTAGTGATGATGGCTTCCACTTTACTATCCTGGGTTGGACAGGCTGAAAGGGTGGAGATGTTAAGATGATTCTTAAACAGAATCGCTACTCCACCACTCTTTCGTTTAATATGATCAAGCCTTAATATATTATAGCCTTGGGGTATAACCTCGGTGTCTTTAGTGGCTGGCTTAAGCCAGGTTTCAGAGAGACAGAGAATGTCAAAACAGTGAGTGTCTAGGAGGGCGTGTAGGTAGGGTACTTTGTTGTTTACACTACGTATGTTAAGATGTCCTATAAGGAGGGTATTATTGGAGATAGGTCTAGATGCTTGAGGAGAAGGGTATATGGGGCCAGGGTTGGGGTGAACATCACCGTCTTGTAAGGTAGGGTCATCAGGTTTGGATATATATTTACTCTTAAGAAGGGTTAGACGTCTTATCTTTTTTATCTGAGGGTAGGGTGTAGGTGAGGTGAGAGTGCCTATGGAATTTAGGAAGGTTGTAGCTAGAGGTGAAATTGTCATTTGGGAATGAAGTAGGAGGTGTGTGGAAGGTAGATGTATGTTTCTGTATATGGTTTGGTTGAGTAATGAGTGGGTATTCTATGAAGGTAAGGAGATAAGTAGATAAAAGTGTAGTTAAGAGAAGAACTAAGAGTATAAGCAGTGTGGATAAATAGAGAGCCATTGTTACAACAAGTGAGGTAGAAGTGAATATAAAGTAGAGGTAAACAATAGGGCTAGCAAGGTGGTTGTAGATGTGTAAGTTGAGAAGAAAAATAATATAGAAGTAAGACAAGCGATAGGGATGTTAAAAGATATACAAAGTAGACAGACAGGTTAAGTGAGTGGAATGATATACAATAGGAGATAATAGAGAAGAGGAGAGAAGTTGTTCTGAGGATAGAAGGGTTAATAAGTAAAGGAGGATAGTAGGAGGAGGACTTTGGGGTGTGGAGAGGGGAGGAATTCAGGTTAGGCGGGAAGCAGGAGGATAGGATGGTAGGGTGAGGGGTGGGATTAGAGATGTATAAGTTTAGGACCCCTGGGTTTGGGTGGGAATTGGGGGTGGGGGGGAGCGGAGTGAGCCCGCAGGGCGAACGGAGCGGGACACACAGAGTAGACCAAGGAGGGAGGAAAAAGTATCAGAGAAAGCTGGTAGGTCAAGGAAGGAGAATGAAGCCTAAGGAGGAGAGGATAGTTAAAACACCCTGTTCTATTATCTTATCTTTACCACCAGGCACTCCAAATGTACTACAAAAAGACAAGATAAAAATGTACAGCCCTGCCAAGTACCCTTACTAAGTTTAAACCAATGATATAATTAAACAACCTATAATATAATTAAAACATTACCTATTATATTATAATAGGTAATGTTTTATATTTTTATACTGGTTGAATAGATCTTTTATTATTTTATTCATCACAATTGATTTAATGTATTTATATGTGAATATCAACAATTTATAATGGTATGAGACCTAGATTGTGTATTGTTGTTTTAGAACAGGGTGTTTTAATTATTATAGGTTATTTAATTATATAATTGGGATGATTAATTAAGCAATTTATTAATGGGATGACATGATATTTAAAAAGGGATGCTGGGGAAACTGGTATTATCTGACGAAGGCATGTTAAATGGACAAAAATGTGGTGATAACTGTTAAACATTAATGTTTCGGTGTGCAACATATTCACGGCCGAGTCTCTCCTTTTAGTGGAATATTTGGAATTCAGCATTATTTGGACTCTACTCCTTCCTGTGCCTTATGTGCTTTTGGTTTTTGGCCTTTCTGTTGGTGAGGCACTGGTTATTTTCCTTGTTTTTTGGTTCACTGTATGAGCTTCCTAAAAAAAAGCAAAAAACAAAGAAAAAAACAGAAACAGAAACAATTTATAATTATGCTTAAATATGTATATCAGGTGAGACAGTGATGGCACCATCCTATCTTTTGGCAGAAATGCTACTTTTGTCTGTTTTCAAGAAGGGTGAACCACCTCCTCCCAAATTAATTTTTGAAAAGTATTCAACAAGCGTGTAGCAAATGTCTCCTTATACAGTCTCCAAACTGACATTAGAATTATCATTTTCTCTGGGTCTCACACCCAGTTGTTCTGCAATAACCTCCAATAATACTTCCTGAGAAATGAATGTCTCTGACCTGAAAAATTCCACACTCATGCAAGGTCTCACAATACCTGCCTAATGGTTGATTTTGCAAGTTTGTTGTAATTCTATTGCCCTCTGCTAGGGTCTTTGTAGTATTCAGAATTATAAAAATACTTATCTTTCAATGCCTCAATATAAATTTACATATTTTGTCCATCCAGTTTTCAAATTCTTACCTGACTAGTTATTCCTGCTGTGGTTTCAAGTGATCTAGCCTGCAAAGGCCTCTCTAAAATATCCTTTTGGTCTAATTCAATCCACTTACGATGAAACAAAAATACTTTGATTTGCTGGTGTCAGTAAAAATGATGATAAAAAAGTGTTGGAGACTTGTCTTCTTATTACAAAACTTTGTACTAACTGTTATGCAAAGAGGAATGTCTTTCCTAAACACAGATTGGTTCTTATTAATGAAGATATAAAATGTTGTTTGAGACGTTTCAAGAATAAAATATAAAAGAAGTGAAACTCTGGGTCATTCTTTTATTGATATCCCAAAAATACTCATCAGATATTATTATTGCAAATAAATTTAGGTTGGAAAATTATTATTCTTTCTTTCTTTCTTTCTTCATCCTTTTACTGAGTGGGTTAGTCCCAGTAGGCTAGTAGCCTCTATTAATGCGAGACCCGAGGTAGCATTTATACTACTAGGGGAATTTTAGGCAGGGCATTGGTTAACTTCCACTTCACTTTTTAATAAGTAGCATGGGATCTTTTACCTTTACCTGAGCTGCCACCAACTGAAGCAGATGAGCGTCAGTTTAACATCTCATCTGAAGAGAGCGAAAGATAGAGAAAGAGAAAGTAAGTAAGTGCAGGACCGCAAAGTGTTCTGCACCTCTGATAGTTGTAAAACACGTATCAGTACCACACATGCAATAGCCAGAAACAAGGTGTATACATTTTGTAAGATCTTTCAAAGCTGTAAATCACTTCAGGCTGCCATGCAGACAAGAGAAATATTGCAGCCTGAAGTCTGTCATTGCTGCTGCTGTTTTGTGGTACATGCTTTTATGCTCTTGATTGAAATTAGCACTTCATAGCAGTGAAAGATGTGTAACAAAACATTATTAACCTTTTTCGCATTCTCATTTTGAGGTGAAACAGATACACTCTATGTACTACAAGTTAGTCATTTCTAGAAATTAACTCCTAAATGATGCTAGACAAGCAAGCATGAAAGGAAACCCAAAGGTTTTAACTTTAACTGAGCGCCTTTGTTCTTTTTAATCACATTAGAAGTTCATTATGCATAGCTCTCAACTGTCCAGATTTTCACAGAATATCTGGAATTTTTGCCTCATACTTTCAGTCTGTTAAAATATGGGGTTTTCTAGCAAATAAGTGAGGACTGAAATCACTAAATACAGTGATAACAGCCATTTACCTTTCAGGAAATGCGTGGTATAGCTGACTAAGTTTGTAGATGTCTGCAGGCTGAGTGCTGTCATCAATTCCCCTAGTGATGTGGACATCCTCCAAGAGGGTCTCACCCAAACAAATGACTGGTGCCAGAAACATGGCCTCAAACTGAATGCCAAAAAAATGCATCATCCCTTTTGGGGAAAATGACATCCCCACAAATTATTACACTGATAATAAGGCACTAAGCATGCAATCAGTCATGAGGGACTTGGAAACCCAAATTGATAGCAAACTGAATTTTGACCACCATATTGCCTCCATTGTACAAAAAGCTTTCTACATGGCCCACCTCATTAGTAAGAGTATCTCATCCAGGGACAAGGTGGTCATAACATCCCTGTATTCTTCCCTTTTAAGACTGATTATTGAATACAATGCCCCTTTCGTGTGTACCTCACAAAGCACATGCAGCAGCTGGAGAGACCATAGAGATTCCTCACCGGAGAATTCAGGGCCTTAAACATCTAACCTAAACAGATAGGCTAAAAGCCCTGTCCCTCTACTCAGTCTCCTACAGACTCCTCAGAGGTGATCTCTGTCTGGCATACAAAGCAATCTTAGACCCCATCTTGATGGGACTGCTGCATATCTGCAAGTCAAGCTCCACTCTAGTAACCCGCACGTGAGACCTCACCCTGGTCTGTGACATCAATAGGATTTCTTGGCAGGAGAGAATTGTATCCCAGAGACTCCCCCCTTTTGTGGAATAAACTCCCTCTGCATCATAAAGCAGAGTACCTTATTAAAATGTTTTAAGCGCAACCTGGATAACTGGATAGGGAATAAGAAATACACCCCTGGGATTCTACCTATGTCCCTGTTGGACAGTTGCATAGGGTGCTGACTTGTTGGTATATGGGCTAAATTCTTGGCTATGCTTGTAAGGGCCTCAGGGCCAATAGCCTAGTAACTTCCTATGATTCTATGTAACACAAAACCTTTTACTCTAGCAACTTTCTAAGATTAAACAAGCAATATTTCAAATCTGTCCCTGGTTTTGGGTCTTTGCCCCAACCCCCCCCCCCCCATAAATTTTGTCTTTTTCCAGATTTCTTGTGCTACAAAGTTACAGTTGTGTGTCAAGTGCATTTTACAAGAAAATGATTGTCAAGTGCATTTTACAAGGAGCTGAGAGCTTCAGGGGAAGACAGGTTTAGTGCTTCTTATGCCAAGTTTGTTTACAATGTGCAACTGTTGTTTAGCAAATGATATCACTATTGTGCTGAAGTATTTAAAAGCATTGTTAGTGACACAACAGGTAGTATACTTGCTTTTGATGCAGAAGGATGGATTCTACTCCCACAGCATGTCGATGGATTGCTAATAATGTTTTTTTATCCAGTTAAATTATATGTTTGATTATTATAATAATTTCATATTGTGCCATCTGCATCTGTAGGGTTTACTAGTTGTAGTATCATTAATTTGTTGAAATTTTTGTGTTTTTCTAGGCTCATTTTATATTGTTCAGATGTTTATATTGACTAGTCTTTGCTGTACAGCATGTTCTTTTAATGTTTAAACACTGATTTTGTAGTAAGCATCAATAAATATGTGTTTAATTTTATTGGCCATTTTCATTTTTAATCCTGTGAGTGGTTGTGTAGGTAAGGGCCCCAGTGCACTGCTTTGCCGGAGGGCCAATAATGCTGTTAAGACGGCCCTGACCTTGATTGTTCTAACTTCTATAAATAACGTCTTGTGGTACGTATCATCTAAAATGTTTTAAAACTTTGTTTTTTAGAGCATTTTTATCTTGGGAAAGCACTTACAAAGTCTTGGGAGAAACATACTTTGAGTTTTTCATTAACAGTTGCTTCTTTATTTTTTTCCTCACTCTATCAGTAATTTCTGCTGTATGTATACTATCTTACTCTCTCATGTATTACTCACACTATGCTAGTGTTTTGTAATGTATTTCCTGTTTATATCTGTGCACTGTTTGCTCACTTGACTATTAGTTGAACATTCTTTTCTGTTGTCAGCAATGTTAGAGCCCAATAAGTGCTGTTTATTTACTGTAGTATGACAGAAGATTGCCAATAACTGCAGTTTTTTCCTGTTTGGGGGTGGATATTATTTCTCTTAAGTGAAAATAGGTTTACCAGCTTGGAACTCTCTACTGCCAACAGCTTGAATAAATGCTAAGAGTAATATTAGTTATAGTATTTGTCACTGGACATTGTTGTAGTCAAAGATTTCATTTACCTGGGCACACAGTGACCTAGAGTTGTTTATCCATTGGGCTGTACTGGCTTTTGACCTCTGAAGGAAAAAGATGTTTCAAGTCATTTGAATTCTTCAACAAACTGTCAGAATTACTGGAATTAGTGTGGTGGGTGTTAGCAGACAGTGTGTAGGGAAACTGTCATGTATATCCACTGAGGTGTAGGTTACTTAGCACTACATTCTTGCTCCCACACTAGTCACCAACACTGTCATGTAATGCATGGCTAGGACCACATTCACCAGCATAATACAATCTGTCTTCTCTCATACCTCATATAATATATTACTGAACCTTATAGAGTCAATACATTTCATTTTATACTGTGGTGTTTTAATACCTATATCTCCATAGGCATGAATAGCTGACTGCCATCTTTTAATGATGTTCGTCTTTTTATGCAACAGTGAAAGTTTTTGAAGATTCTTTGAATCAGTTGGCAGGGTAAATCAGGAGCTGCTGGCATTTCTGGAGGAGAACACATCATTAATTAGCATTAGCCATTTCCTCCAAAACCTCACTGGCAGGGAGATCTAAGAAGTTGGAAAGCCTTATCATGAGTGGAAAAGCAGGTTAAGGCTTCCTGTTTGCGGTAAGCCTTTCTAAATTCCAGGGATGATATTTTGTTGTACTGCATATATTTAAAACTGATCATTGACTGAAGAATGCAAGGGTTGGACTCTTTCAGTATTTTTGATGGTGCCTCTCAGACAGATGCACGAATTTATATAAGAAATGAATAAAGTGCTGCAATGTGTATGACAATTCAATGCTTACAGATCTGGAAGAAAATGGTTGTTTCAAGTTATTGAAGTATAATTGAAAGTAGAATTGTCCACGTGGTAATTCAACATAATACAAACCAGTATTTAAGATAACTTTTTATTTATTTATTGACATTTGATTTACCAGTAAACTCAGACTGGTAGGTGTTCATTTTCGGTGAAGGCCCAGGAGAAAAGCTTCAAAGTATTACAAAAGCATTTTAAGAACAATAATTTTACAATCTTCAAAAATAATACAAAAAGCATCTTCAGTTTAAATAATTATACCAAATTACACATAATATGAAAATATTGGTTTAGAGAAGACACAACTTACATAACAATGATTTAATATTTAGAGACATTTTAGCTAGTTTATAGAGAAATTAAAGGTAAGTTAGTATAATACAAACAGGCATTGCAATATGAATTGAGAGAAAAAACAAAGTTATGGCATATTTTGAAAGAGAGTCAGGGAGAGAAATGATTTAGGTAAAGAAATGAGTGAAGACGGGAGAATAAGGAGTTGTACTGTATGAATGGGGACTTATTCACATTGTTTTCATCCTACTAACTGTATAACTGTTTCACTTTTTAGTTTTTGTTACTATGTTTGTCTCATTTCTCAGTAGTGTCTATTTAAAGCTGTAAGTGGTTTTGAAAGTTATCGGCTTACTTGTATGACAGAAATGACAATTTAATTAGCACTGTGAGACAAAAATTACATTTTTGATTTAGCAATAACTCACATATCTTGCTGAAGGAGTGTAGTAATGACACTTCACTGCTAGAATAAATGTTGAACAAATACTTGCCTGACTTGTACAAAGCCCAGTATACCTCAAGGCTATATTAGCAGTATGCTTACATAGACTAAAGATATCTCACTTGTGCAGCAAAGAATTAGACAAGCACACTGGACAGCCACTGCTAAACAAACTAAAACTATGACCAATAGGTATCACTTCTAATTTAGTATTATGACTGGGATTTAGAAAGACAATCTCAGTCAGATCTAACTGGGCATGGCTATACCTCCCATTACTGCAGTGATGACAATGTATGATTCATATAAAGCAAAACCTCATTAGGGTTCATTATTATGTGTATGAATTGAATGTTGGACTGTCAGGCCTCACCATTCTAGTGTTTTCTGTGCAAGCTCATGCAACACTGTTGCATAGGTACTATCCAGTCCCCATGTATGCACTCATACATGCACACAGATACTGAGGCACATTCACAGGCACAGACATACCCACGCATATATATAGAAACACAGAGAGACATACACACAAACATACATATACAAATGCACGCACACACAAACACACACACACACACACACACACACACACACACACACACACACACACATGTAAACATGCACACACACACACACACACACACACACACACACACACACACGCTTAGCTGATACTTTAGCACAAGAAGACTTTTTCCATTTTAACAGGAAAAATACAAGTAAATCCAGAATTTGACTGAATAATAGAAAAACCATGAGTTTTATATAAAATATGTCATTTTAGGCTAGAGTACTCATAAACCACAAGTTGCATTTCTTCTGATATGTACTACATGTGAAACTGTCAGCTTGCTATGTCATGGTCCCCGAATTGCTAAGTCTTAATGCAATGAGCAAAGCTCTAATACCCACCCTAGTAATGTGTTGTAAACCAGACCCTAACCATGCCCCAAACCCTAATGTGAATCTTAACATGAAAAAGCCCTTCCCATAATACTACCGCTGTTCAGCCATATTTGAGCTGAATGTGGTTGGATTATGGCTATAGTCCATCGCAAAAGGAAACTGTTTCCTTTTTAACATATCGCGTGTCAATGTTTTTATTTTCAATATAGTGAATTTTTGACATGTTTTGGTGGATGTTTTGCATGTCAACCAAGTAACATG